>NW_024518762.1:742284-782882 GCF_017590135.1 Pyrgilauda ruficollis
GCCGCGGGCCCCCCGCCGGGCTGCGGGCGCTCGGCACCGGCCCCGCGCGGCGCTCGGAGGCGCTGGCCGGGGCGCCGCTGGACACGGCCGCCAAGGAGTACTCGCCCAAGGTGCGGCAGCTGGTGCGGGACATCGCGGGGCTGACGCTGCTGGAGGTGGCCGATCTCAACGCGCTGCTCAAGGTGGGTGCGAGGCCTGACCCGACCCGGCTCTTTCCGGCCTGACCCGGCCTGGCCCGGCTCGGCCCGGCCGCGTGCGCCGCCTGACCGGCCGCCGGTGCCGCTGCTCTTCCCGCAGGAGACGCTGAAGATCCCGGACGTGGGGGTGATGCCCACGGCGGCCGCCGCCTCCCTGCTGCCCGCCCAGGCGGCTCCGCAGGTACCGGGCGCTCCGGGAGGGGCGGGAGCGGGGCCACGGGGGTCACGGGGGCGGGCTCGGCCGCGGGGCTTCACCGCGCTCCGGCTGCTTCCAGGAGGAGGAGGAGGTGGTCCCGCTCAAGAAAGAGAAAACTCATTTCACCGTGCGGCTGACGGAGCTGAAGGCCGCTGACAAGGTGAAGCTGATCAAGGAGGTGAAGAACTTCGTGCCTGGAGTGAACCTCGTGCAGGTGAGGAGCTGCTGCCCCAGGCTCTGGTGTTTAGCCCCAGGTCCAGCAGCCTCGGCTCTCTGTTCAAAGGGGAGCCTGGATTTATGCATTCAGAAGCACAGCCTGCCTGTGTGCATCTCAGTGCAGAGACGTGGGGAGCAGGATTTGGTTGCACCTTCGTCTGGCATTTTCCGTTGTCAGAAGCAGGGGGATGAAGGAGGAGGCTCAGAGATGTCTGTGCCGGCCTCAACTTCTCCAAACCTGAGAGCTGCTCTGTGTGAGCTTTCTTGCAGAGCTCAGGAGTAGCCAGCATCCCTTGCTGCAGCTGGGTTTGGCTTGCCTTTCCCAAAGGCAATGTATTTCTGAAGTTAAATGAGCCTCTGTAACTCACACATCTTGCAATCCAGGCTTCCAGCTTTTTTCAGGGCCCTTCATTTTATAGGTGGTGCTGCTTCTGTCCTTGGAGGAGATGGGCCTCAGTCCTGGGCAGTGTCTGAGCTCAGGCCCTTGACCTTGGATGTGGGCTCAGCATGTTGGGTGATGAAGCTGCTACTGCTGAAGCATGTAATGTGCTGCACATCTCCAGGGTGATGCTTTCATATCTTGGGGTCAATAGTAGCATTTCCCAGTATTCCCGCGTTGAGCATTGCAATGTCTGCTCCTGTTGTAGCCCAGGAGAGCAGAAGTGTTTGCAGATAATCTTCTGCCCCCCAATTCTCATTGCTGCATTGTAAAGCCAGCAGAGAAGTCAGTGGCACAGGTACAAGTTTGGCTGTCTCATGGGGATAATTTCCTCACTGTCAGTGTGGTTCCTCTGGAAGTTGTTCATCTATTATTGGTCCCAAGCAAACATGAAAATACCAAACCCTGTGATGGACGCAATCAGCAGATAATTAACTGGAGAGCTGATGCTAAGTGAACTTGGCTTTGCATGTGGCACCTGCTGGATGAGCTGTTTGCAGTGCCAGTTACTACAGCTAAACTCAGGTGGGATGTACCCAGGCCTGGCGTGTCGGGTGAAGCACAAACACACAACACAAACAGCTGTGGAGGTTCTGCCTGCAGAGACTCTGTTCAAGGTGGAGCCAAAGCCCTTTTATTGTAAACTTTACTGCCATCCAGTAAGGATGTTTTTTTCGAGGTTTGCGGGTGGATCTGCCCACGGCCTGTAGGGCTGTAGGTGGTGTGGAGGGATGCACATACAATTATTACCTTGGGGACAGGTGGGACCCAAACATCAGTGCTGTGGCAGCAGCTGTGTGATAAGACAGGTGCACACAGGGCACCAAGGCTGGCTGCACCTTAGGAAGCTCATCGGGAGCTGCCCAGCAGATGCTTGCCCTGTCACCACCAGTCCTGGGCTGTAGCTGGACTGGGAGCCTGCTGCCTCTGCCCCACTGCTGCTGCTGCATGGGTCCCACCTGGCTTGGGCTCTGCTTTTCTTCCCACCAAACACCAGAAACAGCTACTTCTCTTGACCAGGGCTGCTTTAGAATGGAGTCACACCTTCCTGAACAGAGTTCAGAAATTAATAACCTGTGTTGTGTTGCCTGTGCTCATCGCAGTGAGCCTGAACAGGCTCCTCTCCAAATCCTGTCCTGGTGAGCAAAGGCATTACTGCCCCACTGCTCACACACATCTGTGCCTTCCAACCCCAGCAAAAAAAGCATTTTTCTTCCACCACAGATACATAGGCATTGAACCCAGCAGGAATCAAAAGGACAAACCTTTCTGCCAGTCCATTGGGTGCTAAACCCCCGCAGTGCTGTGGCAGAGAGCTGCTGCATGTGAGAGCAGCAGAGGCTTGTCCCCCTGGGCTCACTTCCTTCTCTATAGCAGCACTGCAGTAAATTCTTCAAATTAGCTCAACAGTTTTTCAGCTTGCCTTAAGCATTGCAGTGCTGCTTAGTAGCAGTAGTTTTGCTTTAAAAGTCCCTAAAATGTCAGAATACTGTGTTGTCAAGTAGTCTGTGCTGGAGCTCTGTTTTAGGCAGTGCAGCTGTGTCCACACCCTGCACTGGCCTCCCCTCCTGCTGGCACAAGTATGTGAACCAAAACATCGTCACTGAGCAGAGCCAGCCCAGCGCCAGGCACCTGGTGGGAGAATTTAAGGAAGAGGTTTCCCAGCAGATGTGTCATTGCTTGTGGTCAGGGTTAGCTGCCTTCTGGTGGGACACGCCGTACTTCAAGTGCAAGTCTCGGGGTTTGTGCTGGTCAGTGAGTTTCCACGGTTGGCTTAAGCAGAGGTCAGGATCATGGCTCTAAATCCAATAATCCAGTTAGTGAAAGCCTGTTTACAAGCCCTGTACTTTGTCCCTCTCACAGGCAAAGAAGCTGGTGGAGTCCCTTCCGCAGGAGATCAAGGCGAACGCCTCCAAGGAGGAAGCAGAGAAGATCAAAGCAGCGCTAGAGGCAGCGGGAGGGACTGTTGTTCTGGAGTAGTGTCACCATGGAGAGACTGGTGCTACAGCTGCTGCCCAGGCGGGCTCCGGACCTTTCCGAGTGCACGTGGCACAGTGGGAGCACTCTCCCAAAGAATGCTGTATGGTTTGGCAGAGCTGCTACCTCCTGCCATCACCATCATGAACTCTACTTATAAATACCCAAAAAAACCTGTAAAATTATTCATCTTTCTCAAGTGCCGATTATCCCCGTGCTCCCCGTTTCATGGAATCAAGAGTGGTTTAGGGTGGAAGTGACCTTGAAAGATCATCTCAGTCCAGCTCCTTGCTATGGGCAGGAGCTCCTTCCACTAGGCGAGGTTGCTCCAAGCCCCGTGCAGCCTGGCCTTGAACACTCCCAGGGATGGGGCAGTCACAGCTTCTCTTCACAGCAGCCTGTGCCAGGGCCTCACCGCCCTCACAGACAAAAATTTCTTCCTAATGTCTAATCTAAACCTACTCTGAGTTTGAAGCCATTTCCCCTTGTCCTGTCACTACACACTCTTGTAAAAAAGTCTCTCTCCATCTTTCTTGTAGGCTCCCTTCAGGTACTGGATGTTTGTACCAGCGCATCACCCACCTCCTTACTCTGCCTTTTGCTGATGTCGCACCTCTGTTAATTATTAACGAGAAGAACACACTTCCACAGGTTGTGGAGAGGCATGCGGGGTGGGAAAGTGTGTTCTGGAGCTGTGATTGTCCCTGCGCTCAGTGCGTGCACACTGGTAACGCTGCCGTGTGTGCCTGTGCTCCCGCACCTCTTCCCTCTGCTGAAGGGCTGATGGCTTCACCTCCCCATTAATTAGTCCCTTAATTATTAACGGGAAGAGCCTTCCGCGGGCTGGAAATGGGGATGTGTGTAGGGTAGGAACGGGGATTCCGGAGCCTGTGGTTGCCGCCGTGGCCGCCGGCTCGGAGATGCGAGCCCCGGGCCGGCCCCACCCGCTTCCGGTACCGGGAGGGGGCGTGGCTTAACGGAAGGGGGCGTGGTCGTGTCCCGGTGAGGGCGTGGCTTGTGGCAGAAGCGGCGCCCATGGCGGAGCAGCGCGTTTCGCGCTGGTACTTCGGCGGCCTCGCGTCGTCCGGGGCTGCCTGCTGCACGCACCCCTTGGATCTGCTGAAGGTGAAGGGGGGACACGCCGAGGGGCGGCCCTGGGGCGTGGGGAGGCCGTCCGGGGGGATGGAGGGCGAGTGTGAGAAGCTGGGAATGATTGCGGTGCTGTGACGGGATGGGGAGGCGGTTACGGGGGACCGGTGGTTGTGAGGGGACGGTTATGGGGCCGGTGGTGGTGAGGGCTTGGGGGGCGGTTAAGGGGGGCAGGTATCGGTTGTGAGGGTCCCGGACAGGGTGTGAGAGGATGGGGGGGAGTTGGGACTGGCTGTAGGGGTTCTGGAGAGTCTGCGATGGAGCGGGGAGTAGGTCTGAGGGTCCTGGAGTGGCTTTGGGGGACTGGAAGTGGCTGTAAAGGGGTAGGGAGGCGCTCCGAGGGTCCCGGAGCAGCTGCGGGACCGGTTCTGAGGGACCTGGCTGTGGGGGTGCGGCTATGAGGGTCCCAGAGCAGCTTTGAGGAGATGGGAAATGGCTTGGGGGGGACTCGGAGTGGCTGTGAGAGTCCCGGAGTGGCTGCTAGGGGATGAGGAGCTGCTCTGAGGATCCCGGAGCAGCTGAAGGACTGGCTCTGAGGTACTGGGGAACGGCTGCCAGAGGAGGGGAGAGGGCTGTGAGGGTCCTGGAGCAACTTTGAGGGGATGGGGAGCTGCTCTGGGGTTCTGGGAAGCAGGTCTGAAGGTTTTGGAATGGTTATGATGGGATAGGGAATGGCTGTGAGGGTCCCAGAGCAGCGGAGGGAGCAGGAGAACAGCTGTAGAGGACTGAGGAAACAGCTGCTGGGGGTCGTTCTGAGGAGCTGATTTGTGGCTGTGCAGGGGCATGGCTGGGAGTCACAAAGACCCTGCACAGGGGCATGGGTAGATGTGTGGCTGAGGGGTCCAGGGAGCTTGGGGTGCCAGCTCTAGGAACTGTGGAGGGTGCCTTGGGCAGCCCTGCCTGGATAAGGCAGTGACTCTGGGGTCAGTGTTGGACACTGGCCCACTGGGCTCTGAGCACTCCAGCCAAGATGTCACCTAGGCGCCGCAGATGACCCGGCATGCCTGCTCCTGCACAAAGGGCGCCGCGCGCAGCCCTGTGCTGCCAGCGCCCACGGATGGGGCAAATGCCAGCGCTGCCCAGAGCCTTGTGCGCCAGCCAAGTGGCGACGAGCCTGGCAGCGGAGCAGGCTGCGGAGGGGGAGGGAAGAGGCAGCCCAGGACAGGGCTTGCCCTTCCCAGGGCCATGCCTGTGGGTGAGGCTGGGCCATACAGCCCCTTCCCACCCTACGGAGAGAGAGGAAGATGTCCCAGGCACCGGCCCAGCAGAGGAACCAGCCCTGGCAAGGCATTGCCACCTCCCCAGTGCTCGGCCTGTTGCCTTGCCCAGCTGGCCCTGTCTGCCCAGTGGAGGTGGCTGCCAGCCCGTGGGAGCTTGTGTGGGGTGCCTGGCAAGGTGCTAAGAAAGGGAATTAGTCTGGCACCTGCCTCTAGCTCTGTCTCTGAGCCAGCATGATGGCTGAGACACTTGGGCTGCATCCCTATGCTGTCCTGTGTGGATGAGCAGCCCCTGCATTCCTGTAGGTGTGAGCAGCACAACCTAGCCAGCTGTTTTTGCCAGATCAACAATCACGCTGATTATTGAATACAGACCTGCCTTTGGCCATGTGTTCCCCCACAGCAGAGGCTGGTGCCAGGCCTGGGGAGGCACAAGGGGCCTCAGGCTCTGGCAGGGGAGGGGACGAAGGGCACTTCATTGTACCTCTGGACTTTGGCCCCAGTGAGAGGCCCTGGCCAGCCCACCTGCAGAGTGCTTGCGCCCTTAGGCCCACTCTGTGCAGCTGCTGTCCACCCATGGGCTGCTGGCCCTGCAGCAACCAGAAGTGACCACAGCCTGGCCAGCCCGTCCCATGGCGACCTGCTCTTCCTGCAGACCTGGGACTGCAGGCAGTGGACCATGTCCCTGCATGACTCTGCCTGCCCTGCCCTCCTCAGCTGCCCCAGGCTGTGAACAGCCACAGGCTCTGGTCCCTGATGTCCAAAATCCACCTGTGGGGTTTGCAAGCAGGCCCCTGTACCCCTGCTGCTGCCCCATATGGGAGACACTGGCTGTTCCCAACATCCTGCAGAGTGTCACACGACCCAGCTGTGCAGCAGCTTCTGCAGTGGCCTGATCCCCTGTCAGCAGCCCTTTGCTCTCCTTATCTCCTGGGGCCTTTGACCCACATGTGGCCTCTGCAGCGCTCAGAGCATGCTCCAGCATCAGCCCACACAGCTCCCCTCTCCCAGCCAGCTTCTGTGCCTGCTGCTGTTGCCCCTGGTGATGGTGGGAAGCCTTGGGCTGCTGCAGGCAGGAAAGGGAGCACCTGGCCAGCTGCGGGGCTCTCTTCCTGCCTGTGTGATTCCTGCACTGAGGAGGAGGGAAAGTGGCTCTGAGGGCCTGCTGCATTGCATGGCTGTGATTTCACCAGCCTAGCTGCATCCCCTTGAGCAACTCCACACAGGGCACTTGCTCACTCACGTCCTGTTGGGTGCACTCACGCACACCTTCCACCCTGAGGTGACCCAGAAGAGCAGGCGCCACCCTTCACCTTGGGGCCGGCTGTCAAGGGCAGGGCCTGGGAGGTGCTGCAGGTGCCTGGGCACTCCTCTGCCTCGCTGCCTCCACCCCTCCTGCCAGGCTGGGCCAGTCTGCTGTGGGGTGTCCGTAGCTCTTGCTGTTGGCTCCTGTCAAGTGCTGCTAACCTGACACATGCTCCGATCCACACCTGTTCGGTGTCTCCCTGCCCAGCCCTGGGGTGGGCTGACACGCTGCACTCTGCCCCAGGTGCACCTACAGACACAGCAGGAGGTGAAGATGCGGATGACGGGGATGGCGATGCACGTGATCCGCACCGACGGCTTCCTGGCCCTCTACAACGGGCTCAGTGCCTCGCTGTGCCGGCAGGTGAGTGCTGGAGCTCCTGCAGCACCTGCTGCTGCTGAGCAGCTGCCCAGTGCCAGGACACAGCTGCTCATTTCCCCCTCATCCAGATGACATATTCCTTGACTCGCTTTGGCATCTATGAGACTGCAAAGAACCGCTTGGGCAACCAGGGGCCTCCCCCCTTCTACCAGAAAGTGCTCTTGGCTGCAGTAGGAGGTGAGCCAGGCAGTGGGGCCCTTGGCCCTGGCTCCCTCAGGATGGATAAGCCCCTGACCCAACTCTTCTTTGGCCACAGGTTCCACTGGCGGGTTTGTGGGAACCCCGGCAGATATGGTGAACGTCAGGTCAGTTCTGTCTGCACAACCTGGGCTTTTGACCCGTGCATGATGGCATTTGGAGTGGTGGCTAGTGCTGGGGTTCTCCTGACATCTCTCCTGGCCAGCCTGCCCCGTGCTCAGTGGGCCAGGAGCTCCGTGCCCAGGACGGCCAGAGCTATTCTGCCTTTTGGTGACAGCACCCAGCTGTGTGTGACCCTCAGGGGGAGTGGGACTGAAGGCAACTTTCTTGGCCCTTTGTAAACGGGCAAGACGATTCCACTGCCCTGTGCTGGGGTCCCCGGTGCTGCGGGGAGCAGTGGGGTACCGGCTGCCCCCTCACCTGCGGTGCTCTGCCTTCCAGGATGCAGAACGACATGAAGCAGCCGCCGGCTCAGCGGCGCAAGTGAGTGAGGGGCCAGGGCTCGGGGCGCTGGGGAAGAGGGGCGGGAGGCCTGGAGCGGCCTGCGGGACCGGCGGGACCGGGGTCGGGTCCGCGCGGCCGCGGGGGGGCAGCACCGCACCGGCGGCGGGCCCGAGCACCGCACCGGGGGTGCCGGGGTCCGGGCCGGGAGCCGCCCCGGGAGCCGTCGGTGCCCGGGGGAGCGGCGGGGCTGCCGCCGTGCTGGGGAGCCTCGGGCCCTGACCCCTTCCCCTCTCGCTCCTTCCAGTTATTCCCATGCCCTGGATGGCATGTACCGTGTCCTCCGGGAAGGTGAGGCTGTGCCAGCCGTGTGGGTGAGCCTGCTCCGGTGTCCTAGCAGGTGCCGGGTCAGGGCACCCTGGAAGTTCGCTCAGCCGGGGCAGGGAAAGGGGCCGGGGGATGCCCTTGGGGCTGGGGGTGTCCAGGGGGGCGCAAGGTCTGGAATCTCCTCATTGTCCGGCTGGGGCAGGGGCTGGGCAAGGTCTGGCAGGGCCTGGCAGCCTGCACATACTTGGTGGGAAAGGGTGACCTGCTGGGAGCTGCAACTGAACAGCGCAGGAGAGTGGAGCAGGTGGAACAGAGCAGAGGCAGGGAGGAAGTCGTGGTGTTTTGAAGGACTCCCTACTCCTTCAGCCTGTTCGCTGTGGTGTGCTTCAAGCAGGGCTGTGTGAGGAGCTGAGGACACAGACTAGGCATGGAAGGAGACTCCCGGGGCAATGGAGTCTGAGTGATGGCAGAGAGCTGTGCTGATCCAAATCTGTCTGTCCACAGAGGGCCTGAAGAAACTCTTCTCAGGAGCATCAGTGGCATCAGCCCGCGGGGCCCTTGTTACTGTTGGACAGGTAGGACAGCTCTGCTGGGCAGTAGGTGACTGGGATAGGGACTAGGATGGTCCCTGGTATGGCAAGGAAGGGGGAACATGTCACTGATTCACCATGTCTCTGCAGCTTTCCTGTTATGATCAGGCCAAGCAGCTGGTTCTCGCAACTGGATTGCTGTCAGACAATGTCTTCACTCACTTCCTGTCCAGCTTCATCGCTGTGAGTAGGGCCGGGGTCCAGGGGCAGCGCTGGGGCTGGGTTTGCCTGCAGCCAGGGTCAGAGCACCAGGCTGGGGCTGCCAGAGCTGCTGCTCTGGGCTTGGCTCAGCACATGGCTCCAGGAGGCTCCCGGCCTGAGGTCCCAGTGTGGCTCTGAGTCTCTCCAGTGACCACAGCAGGTGCTGGCACAGAGGTCTCCTGACTGGGCTGACTCTCTGCAGGGCCTATGTGCCACATTCCTGTGCCAGCCCCTGGATGTGCTCAAGACCCGCCTCATGAACTCCCACGGGGAGTACCAGGTGAGTCACCCACCTTGCTGCTGCCTGTCCTCCCATCTCTGTGTGCCAGCTTCTGCCTCCCAGCCCCTCCCGCCTGATCTCACCCTCTCACTCCAGGGTGTTGTCCACTGTGCCATGGAAACTGCCAAGCTCGGACCACTTGCCTTCTACAAGGTACCTGGCTGGGGGCGCAGGGGGTGGGCAGGCTGGGCCGAGCTGGGAGCAGAGGTTGTGGTCCAGAACAGTCCTGGGGCACGGAACTTTCCAGGCTCTGCTGTGGCAGCCCAGCTGCTTCCTGCATCAGGCCTTTGTCTGCCCGGCCCAGGCTTGGCCCCCAGGTGTTGCAAGCCCTGGCCTCAGTGGGACTCAGCCTGGGCCCAGGCACCACAGCTGTGGCCCTGTTGCACCCATCGAGCTCCCAAACAGCAGTGCAGGTGCCAGAGGGATTGGCACATGGTGCTGAGCCCTGTGTGCACCGTGGTGCCATGGTGTGACAGCACCTGCTCCACAGCCTGGCCCGTGCTGACCCATGCCTGCCCACTCGTGCTGCTGCCAGGGTGGGGCTGCTGGCACGATCAGTGGCGGGCACACACTGATTCTTCCCCTTTGTGCTGTCCCCTTCCAGGGCTTCGTTCCTGCTGCTGTCCGGCTCGTTCCTCAGACCGTTCTCACCTTTCTCTTCCTGGAGCAGCTGCGCAAATATTTTGGGATCAAAGTGACCACCTGAGTGTGGGGGACTGGACCCTGCCTTGCCCCAGGGGGGTGAGCATGTGGGTCACGCCCAAGATCCCAGAACCCCTCTCTGCTCTCTGGGGCCAGTGCCATTCCCCCTCCTCTCAACTCTACTCCTGTGCCTTGCCAGCACCTGTGGCCAACCCCGCATTGCAAACTCGCCCCTCTCACCCCCATTCTCAGCATCTCCACCTCTGCATTACTGCTTCTGGGGGGTTTTGGGGGGGGGTTTCTGTCTTCCCACTTCTCTACTAGCTCCGAGTTGTGTCCTTGCCCCCCTCAGCCTTGTCCCTGATGTGCCCCAGAAGCAGGACTGTGCTGTCTCAGGGAGTAGGGAGATCAGATGCCTGGCTCTGTCACAGAGCCCGTGGGGCTGGGGGGGGCTGCTGACCCTGCAGCTCTGGGGCTGGGCTTGGGGCAGTGCGTGTGAGGCCCTCTCCTCCCTCTGCCTTTAGCCCCCGTGCTCCTCCCTCACCCCAGTGCAGCTTGGACCTCCTGCCCTGCTCCTGGCCTCCCACCCTCTGCTTCTGCTTGGCCAAAACTCCTCAGCACCGCTGGCTGCTGGGCTCTTCAGGGATCGTGCCTCATACCAGTGACAGTGGGGAACAGGGCCTGCTAACGCCTGCTCGGGGACCCGGTACTCGCTTACCACAGTGCACCTGCCCCACACTGCATCTGGTCTCCGTGGGGGCATCCCCCACCACCACTCTGCAGCCTCTCTCACCTTGGGGCTGAGCAGACCCCACTCCTCACAGCCTCTCCCCCCCCACTGCCCAGTGTGTGGAGGCTGTGAGCACCAGCCCCTCTGCTATGGCACCTCTGTGTGTGCTGGCCCCAAGGAATCAAAGAACTGGAATATCTGAGACCTTGATGTTTAATAAAGAATGAAGGTGGCACAGGGCCTGCTGTCCTCTTAGGAGGGGAGAGATGCTGCACCCCCTTTTCATGGCTGGGAACTGAGCCCCCAGAGCTGAGAGAGGGTAGCAAGGCTTGGCCCCTGGCGCTATGCCAAGGGGGTCTTCAACCCAGTCTGTGCCCAGCACCCCTGGCCCTGTGTGCAGAGGGAGCTGCAGAGGGGCAGGCTCCACAGCCGAGCTGTGCCCGGTCTCAGCTGGACAGCAGCTCCAGGGTAGGGCTGTGCCAAGGGTGCCCGTCATCCCTGCAGGAGCTGCCTCCTGGATGTGACACTAATTGGGCTCCGGCAGACTGGCACAGCAGAGCAGTGAAAGCTCGTCACCTTAACAAGGCCTAATGATGCTAACTGGCATCAGCACTCTGGGCTTATGCCCAGCCAGCAGAGGCCATGGGCAGGTGAATGCTCAGGGAGCTCTCCTCACAAGTAGCTGGGGCTACTTGTAGCCCTGCCAGGCTGTGCTTTCTCACCCCCCACGTCCTGCAGCACTGCTCCTGGGGCTGACGGGTGCTGCTCTGTGCAATGCAAAGGGCCAGCAAGGAGCAGGACAGCGATGGAGCCCCGTGGCCCCCCAGCAGCACGGAGCTCTGCTCAGCCCCATGGTGGCCAGTGGCGGGGGCGTTCCAGTTGGGCTGTGGTCCCACCAGCTGTGCCAGCCCTGCGCTCCCGTGTGCACATTCCCTCTCTCCATATCCCTTGTGGCAGCTGAACTGCAGCAGTCACACTGGCAGGCAGGACAGCATGTGCCAGACACAGCCAGGAGCACAGCGCCCACAGCTGCAGTGCGAGGGCACTACTCATCTCCTGCGCATCAGAGAGCGTGGGGCTGGCAGCAGTCTGTGGCTGTGCCGCCTGCCCCCTGCTCCCACCCTGCCCTCTACCAGGGCCCCGCAGCTGCCTGCAGGGGCTTCTCCGGGGTACCCCTCTGCCCGCACCAGATAAGGGTGGGGGCTGCCCGTCCTCCACCAAAGCCCCCTCCTGGCCTGGAGGGGTGCCGGGCCATCTCCAGGGGGGCAGCTGTGGCTCCAATCCTCGTGGCAATGGCAGGATACCCGCAGGCCCCAGCGTGCGCCTCGCTCCTGTGCCCACACCCAGCGGCCGCCGCGCAGCGCGGGACCCGGGGCAGGCAGCTCTGGGGGACCCGGGGCTGGGCTGAGCTCGTCACCGGGGCGCTGCTGGCTGTACCGCTGCTGCCGCGGCCCACGGTAAATGTGTTCGTGCCGGGAGACCAGGACAGGGCAATCCCCGGCCGGGGCTCCCCCGGATCCCTCTGCCGCCCCGGCCAGCCGTCCCGGTGCGTCGCTGTTTCTGGGCTGTGTTTACCTGCAGTGTGACAGCGGCGGCAGACACAGACCCGTCACCGCCGGCGGCGGCCGGAGCGCGGGTGTTGAGGCGGCCGGCGGCGGCGCGGCCGAGATCCGCCCGGGTCCCCGAGGGTCCGAGCGGCTCCCGCGGCGGGGCCGCCAGCACGGAGCACGGCAGGAGCGGGCGGCACGCTGGGACCGGGGAAACCTCTCGCGGAACGGACCCCCGGGGCTGGCCCAGTCTAGCTGCCCCCGCCGCTCCGCCCGTCCCCGCCGAGCCGAGCCGGTGCCCGGGAGTGGGGTGGGGCAGGGACAAGCGCCCGCAGCTCCCGGGAGCGACCGCCGGTGATGCGGGGGGCAGCGCCAAGCACTCGGGCGGGGCTGGGGCACCAGGCTGTGCCCCCCTCGTGCCGGCGGGAGGAGCGGGGCGGCGGGACGCGGCTCCGTGCCCGCGGTCCCTCCCCCCGAGCAGGTCCCTCCCCCTGAGTCGCCACAGCCGCTGCCGTCGCGGCTCCGCTAAAGTTTTCGCCGAGCGCGCCGGACCCAATCCCCGCCGGTCCCGAGATGCGTTCGGGAGCCACCGCGAGCCCAGCCCCGACAGGTACGGGGAAGGGAGGGAGGAGGGCAGGGAGCGCCCAGAGTCGCGGTCTCGGAGCTCGGGATGTCGCATGTCCCGTCGCCGGGACGTGGATTCCAGTGACGACTGCGCAACCCCGGGGCCACGAACTGAGCCCCGGGACCCCGGAGCAGCAGCTCCCAGAGCCGCCCCGACGCTGGGCGCCGACCCCGGGGAAAATGAGCCCCTGGCTCTTCTGGGCCTGGGGCTCCCGCAGGGCTGTGCCCGCTTCCCGTCCGACCGCTGCCGCTGGCATCCCTGGGCAGGGGCGCTGCCGTCGGGCTCTCAGCACCGCTGGGCTCTGCCGCAGCTGCGGTGAGCCCCGGGCCAGCGATCCCAGCCGAACCCCGTCGCTTTGGGAGCAATTGCTGGGGCAGCCCTCAGTCGGGGTGGGACGCGCGTGGTCTCCCTGCCGTGGGCACAGCAGTGCCCATGGCTCTCCTGCCGAGGGGCCGAAGCAGGGGACACTTTGCCAGGTCCCAGCTCGTCCCAAGCTCTCTGGGTATTACGGGGGCCTGGTGCGAGTGCCCTTTGTGACTCTGTCCTGAGCTCTGCTGTGTCAACACGGTGTTGGTAAATGGCTTTGTTTAACCAGGACATGTCGGGTATGTGACCTTGCCGTCCTCCTGGTTGCAAGTGCATCTCCAAAGCTGCTGCGGGTCCCCTCTGCCCGGCACTGCACTTCCCTGGGTGGTGAGGGGAGCAGGGCCCGTGGGGTCAGCCTGCTCCCCTCGCACAGAGTGGCCTGAGGATGGAGCATCAGCTCTGCTGAGCCCTTGTCGTGCGCCCCACGGCACAGCGCCTGCCGCGGGAGTCCTGACCCACACCAAACTCAGTGACTGCCCCTGTGATTTTGTCTGTGCATCAGCAGGAAAATTTAGAGCCTGCAGGACCCCTCGTCAGCGTGTTAGTGCTGCCCCAGCTGCCAGCTCCTGTGGCTTCCCACCAATCCTGCTCCTTTCCGCACACTGCGGTGCATTTCTTTTTTTTTTATTTTTTTTTTTTGTGTTCTGTTGCCTAGAGAGGGGAAAAGAGAAAAGGCTGAACAGAGAATAGGCAAAATGTGGATTAAAAATAGTTAATGAAAAAATGTGACCACAAGCCCTGAGCAGCAGCACAGGGCTAAAACCAGCCACTGAGCACAGCATCTCCATGCACCTCGCTGTGCCAGGCAAGGACAGGGGCAGGGGAAGCCGGACAGGGGGGAGATGGGATGGCTGCTCACCCCATCCCGCTGTGCTCCACCACTGCATCCTGCTTTGTCCTGCATCCCCATGCCCTTGTTTATCTACCCCAGCGCTGGGGTCGAGTGCACATGCCTGTGGTGCCAGTGGATGGCTGGGCACGTGTGGCTCCTCAGCACCCCCGCCTTGCTGGGGCTGCTCCCTGGCTGTACCCGGGGCTGCAGATCTGCTGTTGGGCTGGCGGGTGTGGAGCTCCCAGTGCAGGGCAGTGTGTGCACTAGCCTGTTTGCACTGACCTTTTCCTAAGCTTTTCCCAGCCCTGTGCCTCCCCTGTGACATGCTAACCACACGTGTTGCACCGTGCCTCTTGTGCCTTCCTTCTGTGTTTCACAGGTTTTCGTGCAACGTGATGAACAAAAACACCCCTTTCCTTGAGCAGGGATGAGGTGCTGTGTGGCTCAGCATCCCCATGCCAGAGCCAGCTGGGCAGCAAGGTAATTTGGCTGCTGCCAGGCTGTGTCATGGTCCCTCCTTGGTACAGGGCAGTTGAGCAGATGCTCCTGGCCCATGCCTTGTGGTGACCGGGCAGTAGTGGAGGTGATCCATAGAGCATTTGCCCTCTTTGCATCCTATGCTCCTGTTGACGAAAACACTGTCAGGGCTGGTTTGGGTTTTCTTGGTCCAAGGTGACACAGAATCCGACATCACCAGTGCCTGGTGACGTTGGCTCTCTCCATGTGCCATTGCTCAGGGCTTCCACAATCATGCAGCTCTGTGCAAACAAGTCACAGCCTTGCAGCACAAGGGCTGTTCTGGGCTGCTCAGCTGCTCCTTTGCTGCCAAAGTTCCTTGTACTTAGTTCTCAAGGAAAGAATGGAGAAGGGGAGTAGGAAACATCCCCGAGCTTCCAGCACGGACACGGGGCAGGGACGATGCAGGACAGACCTCCTGAGCCTCCCTGCCACGACCACCTCCCCCAGCCCTGCCCCGCTTGCCGCGGTCCCGAGTGGAAAGTGGAGCAGCATCTGCAGGGCCAGGCTGGCACTGGCATTGCATCAGCCCTGGCCCAGCACCGTCCCCTCCCCTGCCAAGTGCCAAAGCCCCTGCCGTGCTGGCATGTAGCTCCAAGCTCCAAGCCAAGCCAGCCATGGAAGGCACCGCATTAGCACATGGGGGGCTAATCCCTGTGTCCAGAGGCTGCACAGTCCCCACAGCTGCCTCCAAGCCAGCGGGGCTGGGCTGGGTGCAGGGCTGGGCTCACAGAAGGCCGAGTCCCCACCCCACTGGGGAGGCAAGAGTCCTGTGGGACCAGGCTCCGGGGGCTGCGCCAGCCTCTCTGCACTTGTGCAGGGCTGTGGCTGTGCCAAGGTGCTCCCAGGTCACGTTGCAGATGCCCATGAGTGTCCTGTGGAGACTTCACCAAGCCACTGATCCACATGACTGTCGGCCGTAGAGATCCCAGATGTGGAGCTCATTCTCTCACATGTGAAATGGCAGCAACGCCAGAGGGGCTGGGGGGGCAAAATCCTCAGGGGAAACTGGCCATGATGGGATGAGGAGAGGGTCTCTTCCTGGGCAGGGCTGGGCTCAGCCACCAGTGGGGGTCCATGCTGGTAAAGGGCTGCTGCAGGGTAGCATGGAGGCTGCACACCCATCACTGGGGAGCAAAATCCCAGCACAAGCCTTCTCCCATCCATGCCCTCTGTCTTGGTGCAATTCCATGGCAGCAGTGCACCCAGGTGCTCAATTTGCCCTGCACCCTTCCCGGGCTGGCCCCTGCCTCCTGACCACCCTGGGGCCAATGGCAGCTGCCATGAGCTGCAGGTCAGCCAGGACCACAGGGGCACCAGTCAAGGGGAATGGGGGACCTTGCTTTGCTCCTGGGGCTGCAGGGGTTGGCACTGCTGGCTTGGGAAAGGCAAATGCAGATGCCAGCAACAGCCACACTCTGAGGGCAGATGATGGTGCCTGTGTCTGAGCCCTCTGGCCCCCAGCACTGGGACTACCAGCAGTGGTGTTGCTCGTAGCCATCCCAGTGTTGTCTCCTTGTTCCTGCTCTCCTGGCACAAGGTCTCTTCCTCACAGCTGTGGCTCCGAGTGGAGTCGTACTGGGTGTTTGCAGCCTGGCTCCATGAAGGTCAGCAGCCACAGGACCATGACACAGGAACATACCCCGCTGTCCAACACCAGCGTGGGGCAAAAGTCCCCTGAACACCTGCTGTCATGCACTGCAGCCCCTCAGAGGCACCAATCCACAGGCCAGGCACCCTTCACCCACTGCTTATGACTTGGTGTGGTGGGGGATCCCCCAAAGCCTGGCCCCAGCTGGGGATGAGGTGCCAGGGCAGGGAATGTGGCACTGGGAGCCAGCTGGGCAGAGCAGAGTGAGAGGAGGTGGTGAGGATGTGGGGCCAGGTCCCTTGTGCAGAGCTGCCTGTGGCACCCAGGCACAGCTGGCAGGGGCTGCAGCAGGTCCAGCTGGCAGAGCTGCTGCCGGGCAGTGCCAGCTCCAGGGAGGTGCCAGTGCTGCCAGTGGTCCCGGCCACCCCAGACCTTGCTGTTCCACCACACAGAGCCACTGCTCCCTCTCTGCCGTTGCCCACTGACAGCAGACCAGGGAGAGCTGGTCCACGGCTACTTCTGCACTGCCAGGTCTCTGCTGGAAACAGCCCTGTCTGCAGGGACCCCTCGTCCTGTGGGTAGCGGGGACCTGGCGTGGTGCCACGGCCGTGCAGTGCCACAGGCAGCTGGGGCAAAGGGCCTGGGCAGGGTGAGGGGGAAGACCCATGCCGGGACTCGGAGCATGACTGGCCCCCGTGCCAGGACCCCTCACCCAGTGCAGTCTGCCCGGCTTGGCCACGATGGGGCCAGGCCGGGGAGCGGCTGCCAGATGGGGGGAGTCCAGGGCAGAGGCCTCCCTGCTGCTAAATCCCACTGCAGCAACTAAAAATAGCGACACCTCTGCCCCAAAGTTGCTCCCCGGCTGCGCAGAGGGGTTGACAGCAAGTCACTGTGACCCATGGACCTGGAGGAGCGTTCCCAACAAGGGCAGGGACTGATGCTTGGCCAGGGACTGGCACTGGCATCTTCCCGTGGGACTGGGACATAGGTGGCATGGGACAGGTAGGGATGATGATGTGCTGGAGGGGGGCACAGGGATGTAGGATAGGGCTAACAGGGGAACAAGGACAGGGATGCTGGCAGGGGGTGTGGGAGGAAAGAGACAGGGATCCTGAGGTGGGATGGGAGAGGGACTAGGACAGGGATACTGGTTGGGCAACAGTGCTGGTGGGGTGGGGCTGGGGTGATGACAAAACCAGGAATTCTGGAATGGTGAGGTGGCTAGTGGGCACCCAAGAAAGGTCCCTGTTCACAGAGCCCACCCAGTAAGAACTGTCCCAGGAGACAGCTCCCTCTGTCCTGGGACTGGCTAAATAAGGCCATGGCAGGTCCTGCTCCCCGAGCTGCATCTGGAGCCCCACGCGCTGATTAATGAGCTGCTCCGGCAGCCACTTGCGGCATGGCAAGTGGGTCTGCACGGATGGAGGAAACACGACTTTCCCAGGGATAAAAATAGGCACAAGCAGAGCAGCGAGCCCTGGGAGCAGACTGGTCGGGGAGCACAACGCTCTGGCTGGTGCCCAGGGGGAGCCCGGGGCTGGGGTGATGCTGCAGGGCCTGTGGTGGCCCTGGCACTGCTGTCCCTCCCATCCCCTGGCTGGGCTGCCCTCACCCCACGGAGCTGCGCTGTGCCATGGGGCTGCTGCCATAATGAGCCCTTGTGGGAAGAGCTGAAATCCTGCTCAGGAGCCCCATAACCGGCTTAGGGAGATGGAGGGAATTATGGCACCTCGTGAGCCAGGGCCTGTGGAGCACCCGGACCCCACGTCAGGCAGGCCCCACGTCACTGCCTGGAGCTGGGGTGATGGACCCACAGGGGCACAGCTGAGCTTGTCCTGGGGCCAGAGCAGCCCCACAAGCCAGGATCCTTATGGGCTAATGGCCAGTGTCCCCATCCCTGCTGGCCCCGTGCTCTCTGTGGCTCCCTGGCCACTGCCATCCACGGTGGGTGCTGCTGCCAGACCATGGCTGGGTGTCAGTGGCCCAGGCATGAGAGTCCATGGAGACAGGGGATCCCAAGTGCCAGCCTCTCTGCCTGAGAGGGTGCTCAGGTGTGAGGAGGGGTCCCTTCTACCATGAGGTCTGCATTCTCAGGACTCAGCAATGATGCACAGCTGGGTCCCAGCAGCAGTGTGGGGTGGCACCAGCCCAGGTTTTCTGTGGGGGTCTGGAGGCAGCACTGCCACTGCACTCCAGCCACACAGGGGCTGAAACTGGCTTGGCAGGCAGAGAACCTGCATGGTCACTGTCCTTGTGCCTTCCTGGGGAGGATAATACAGGCGCTTGGTGCAAAAATGAGTGAACAAATATCTGAATGTGAGCATCAAGCAGGGTCGGGTGAGGATGGGGACAGGAGTGAGGCACCATGACTGTGCCTGGCTCTGTGCCAGAGTGGCTGCCTCCAGCCCCACCTGCCCTAGCCCCATGTCCCCCAGCTGTGTCCCAGGAGTGCCCATGACAAGGCGTCTTGCACAGGGTTGCCCACATGCCAGGGCCGTCACCACCAGGGTGGAGAAGCTGCTGAGGGCCAGTAGGAAGCCGTGTGCCCTGCGCTGTGTCCCATGCATGTGGTCCAGAGGAGGAATGTCCCAGCCTCGTCTCCTCACCCTCCTGGTGCTGCTGCTCTGCTGCCAGGTAAGGATGAGCTGTCACACATGAGGGTGCTCTCCCCCACGCTCAGCCCGCTACCCACGCAGGACTGCCACCGAGCCACCCATCCCACTGCCTCCCCTCACCCTGGCATGTGGCACAGCATCTGATGCCCCTTTGTGCCTCCTCATGGCATGGCATGGCTCAGAATGCATGGCATGGCAGGTTTGCCTGCACTCGCCTGTGCCTGTCCCCCAGCTGGGGTCACTGCCTGGCACAGCGTGGTGGCCCCTGCGAGTGGGACACGTGCGACGGTCCCTGGTGCCCGCAGGGTCCCTCTGCCCAGATCACGGATTACGTCGTTGAGAAATGGAAGGAGTACAGCGAGGAGTGCCAGCGCAACATGAGCCGCCTGCCTGCGCCCACAGGTCAGCGCCCCTGGGGTCCCGGGGGTTCTGGTGGGATGGGGCGGGCACAGGGTCCGAATGAGATGGGGATGAGGCAGAGGAGCCAGCACAGGGTACCTGCAGGATGGGGGACAGAGCAGAGGGGGCAGTGGAGGGTGAGGCCAAAGCGCCACCAGCTCCTGTCCTTCTGCAGAGCTGGTCTGTAACCGCACCTTTGACAAGTTCTCCTGCTGGCCCGACACGATGCCCAACAGCACAGCCAGTGTGCCCTGCCCCTGGTTCCTGCCCTGGTACCAGAAAGGTAACAGCGGGGAGGCCCGTGTGCAGCTGCAGCTGTGCAGTGTGTGCAGCTGTGCAGTGTGTTCACATGTGTGCAGCTGTGCAGTGTGTTCACACGTGAGCAGCTGTGCTGGGACACCTGTGTGCTGTGTGCAGGTGCTGCTGCGGGCAGTCACACCTGGGCCAGTGCACGCTGCCCATGGGGGTGCTGGGGCTGACATTCCACCATGCCCTCCCCTCACAGTGAAGCACAGACACGTCTTCAAGACCTGTGGGCCAGACGGACAGTGGGTGACAGGGCCACGGGGACAGTCCCTGCGCGATGCCACGCAGTGTGAGCAGGATGACGAGGACCTAAAGGCGCAGGTGGGCAGACCTGGGCAGCAGGGGTGTGAGGGTCCCTGCCTGCCCCCCTGCCTGCCCTCCGTCTGCCCCTGCCATCACTTGCTCCCTCCTCTTCCAGGAAAAATTTGCCAAGACCTATGGCAGCTTCAAGGTGATGTACACTGTGGGCTACTCTGTGTCCCTGTGTGCACTGCTGCTTGCCCTGGCCCTGCTGCTGGGCTTCAGGTGGGAGTTTGGGCATGGCTGTCCACAGGGTGGGAAGGTGGAGGCCAGGGGCCCATGCACGGGCATTGACAATGGCCCCCAAATCCGCAGCAAGCTGCACTGCATGAGGAACTACATCCACATGAACCTCTTCGCCTCCTTCATCCTGAAGGGCGTCTCCGTGCTGGTCATCGACGCCCTGCTCAAGACCCACTACAGCGACAAGATCGACGGCTACAACGTGCAAGTCTGGCTGAGTGACGAGGTCAGTGCAGCACCAGGAGGGCAGGGACAGGGACAGGGACAGGGACAGGGACAGGGACAGGGACAGGGACAGGCAGTGCTGTGGGGCTGGGGGTTGGCTGGGCTGGGGGCACTGGCAGCACTGCAGCCCTGACCCCTGCCCACAGGCAGCTGCAGGCTGCCGGGCAGCCACGGTCTTCATGCAGTACGGCATCGTGGCCAACTACTGCTGGCTGCTGGTGGAAGGCATTTACCTGCATAACCTGCTGGTGGTGGCCGTCTTCTCCGAGAGGAGCTACTTCACCCTCTACCTGTGCATCGGCTGGGGTGAGTGTGGCTGGGCTGGGCCCCCTGACCCTGTGCCCTGCTGTGCCTCACCCATCCTCTGCTCACCTCCCCTCAGGGGCACCCATGTTGTTCCTCATTCCCTGGGTCATTGTGAAGTTCCTCTACGAAAACATACAGTGAGTACCAGCTCCAGCTGCTGGCTGGAGGGGGGCACAGGGCACAGGTAGGTGCATGTGGGACTGTAGGGATGTTGTGATGGCCCTGGAGTCACTCCACACCATTGCCCATGGCAAAGAGCAGGGTTCTGGCCTTTAGTGCTTGCTTGATGCAGGCCGCCAGTGCCATGCCAGTCTCCAGCAGCTGGCTGGTCAAGGGGCTTCCTGGCAGTCCCCATCCCTCCATTCTGCAGGTGCTGGTCCACGAACAACAACATGGGCTTCTGGTGGATCCTTCGCTTCCCCGTGTTCCTGGCCATTCTGGTGAGCCCACTGCAGCCCCCTGCTCGAGTCTCTCTCACAGGCCCCAGGATGGCTGTGAGAAGACCTGCCGAGGGCAGGGGAACAGAGGTGTCCTCTCTGCCCCTCCTCTGGCTCTGCCTGTGCCCCTGATGGCTCGCTCCATTTCATTGCAGATCAACTTCTTCATCTTCATCCGCATCATTCAGATCCTTGTTTCCAAGCTGCGTGCACACCAGATGCGCTACACTGACTACAAGTTCAGGTGGGTGCTGAGCACGGCTCACCCTGTGCTCCCAGGGCACACAGGCCTGCGTGCCCACCCGTGACCCTGTCGCACAGGCTGGCCAGGTCCACGCTGACCCTCATCCCGCTGCTGGGCATCCACGAGGTGGTCTTCGCCTTCATCACAGACGAGCATGCCCAGGGCACACTGCGCTATGTCAAACTCTTCTTCGACCTCTTCCTGAGCTCCTTCCAGGTGAGCCCAACCCTCCCAGGCCAGCCCACCATGGGGAGACTCAGTCTCAGGAGGGACTAGGCTGATGTCTGGTTATGCTCTTCACGCCTCTCCTCCCCCTTCCCAGGGTTTGCTGGTGGCCATTCTCTACTGCTTCGTCAACAAGGAGGTGAGCAGGACAGCGGGGGCACGGGCAGCAGGGGCACGGGGTCACGCTGACAGCTGCTGCCCGCAGGTGCAGGCAGAGCTGCTGAAGCGGTGGCAGCGCTGGAAGCTGGGGAAGGACCTGGCTGAGGAGTACAAGCACACCTACAGCCACGCTCCCAGTGCCCGCAATGGCGCCGGCAGCACCTGCGAGAAGCACCAGCTGGTGAGTGGCTGCACCAACGGGCTGGGGCGCAGCCTGGCCCCCCAGCCCAGCTCCCAGCGCCTGGAGAGGAGCGGGCGCAGCGCTGCCGAGCACCTCGCCCTGGGGGGCCATCACCACTGCTATGAGTTTCCTGAGACCACGGCCGAGAGCCACTTCTGAGCCCGCTGCCAGGAGGGAGGGCTGTGCTGAGCCGCCGGGATGCCGCCGTGCCCTGCCCCGTCCTCGCCGGGTGCTGGCGGGCACTGGGACCTGCCACCCTGGGGAGGGGCACACGGACAATGGACACAGTGAGGCAGGCAAGTGGGACCTGGACCTCTGGAAACGGGAACTGTGGGGCCAGGGGGATCTGTAGGGGTGGGAGTTTGTCCTGTGGTGCTTCCCTCGTGCACCTTCGAGTCCCTGTGCACAGTGCTGTAATTTATCTGTCATATCTGTAAATAGGTGTGGGCCCGTGCCGGGCTGCAGGGCCAGCTCTGTGTGTGCCTTGCTGTGGGGACTGGGGACACTGGGGACATTGGACATTTGTGGACTATGCTCCCAAGCACCCCACGGATGCTCCCATGCCACAGCCCTGGATGGGGAGCTGAGTCACCTGGCAGGGATGTGCTGCTGCAGAAGACAGCCCTGCTGCCTGCCCCACTGCCTGCCCGCAGCCCCGCAGCCCTGCTGCCCCGCTGCCCGCCCCACGCTGCCGCACAGGTGAGGGGGGCAGACATGCAGCAGCAGCAGCCGCTGCAGCGCTGCCGGCCGGGGCACCAGCTGCCCCAGCACGCGCTTTCCTTTGGCCGCTAATCGGCTCTGTCCTCTCGCTGCCAGGAGCCCTTAATTAAATCATTTGGCTCTGCCCGCGGCACCCCCGCTCTCCGGTAGCTGGCCCAGGCCGTGGCCGGGCATCAGCCGCCGGCAGCGCGGGCTCGGTGAGCAGCAGCGGGGTGCGGGGCTGTGAGACCCCTGTGCCGACAGGCCGGGCGGGCTGCGGCGGGCACACAGCGGTGGCCTAAGAGGCTTGTGCTGCGCACATGAGCGCTAAGCCCGGATGCCGCAGCTTTGGGCACCACAATCGTCTGGTGTGTGGGGATTAGGCCGGTGCCGCTCCCCGGCTGGGTTCACCCTGCCCGAGGGGTGGCAGCGGGACGGACAGCCGCCCTGCCGTGACCCCCGCCGCCCACGGACCTGGCCATGGGCACTGCCCGTCACCCATCTCCCCGCCCTGCCTGGCCCCGAGCGGGTGACGGTCCCGCACACAGCCCGGCACAGGGGACGCGCTGAGAGCTGGAGCTGCGCCCCAGCAGTCCCGCCGTGAACACCGGGCAGGCGGCAGCCCCCCGGTAAATCGCACCCTGTCGCAGCACCGCCCGCCCGCGGCCCTGACTCCCACGGTTCCCCTGACACCCACGGCTCCCCTGACACCCTCGGGAGCCGTCGGGAGCCGCGCTGTCTGCGGGGTGCCCGGCCACAGCGAGGCACCGGTGGGGCTGGCATGGCACGGCCAAAGAAGCGATGGTCCAGGCCACGCAGAGCTTGGCTCCGGCAGCACAGCCCAGCCCAGCACACAGTAATTTTCCTCTGTTTACTCGACAGCTTGCTGTCTGCCCTGGCCGAGCAGGACCCGGCGCCCAAGAGGCAGAGCAGCGCTGGCAGCGGGGATGGGAGCAGCAGAGACGGGGGACAGAGGGTCTGGGCTGCAGGGCTGCGGGACGGGGGCGGTAGCACCGTGGGGCTGTGAGGACACAGGGACTGTGGTGGAACGGACGAGAGGAGGGGAGCACAATGCTGGGGGTATTCCCAGGCCGCCAAGTGCAGGGATGGGGACAGGAATAGAGAGAGGAACAGGGATTACCCCGCTCACAGCCATGGTGCCAGAGCGGCCCCGGCAGCCCCCGCGGAGCCAACGGCCCCAAAGCCGCTGCCGTCACTGCGGCCTTCCTGACGTGGTAACGAGCCTAATTGAGGCAAATTGCTGGAGCACCGAGCAGTTTCTGGGAAGGTAAATATGGTCATGGCACGGGGCTGTGCCCTGCGCCTGTTGTTCCAGCGTTGCTGTGGCAACACCCCACTCTGGACCCCAACCCCGCTGGGGCCAGGCTGGCCCCCAGACCTTGCCCAGCAAGGGTGGCCCTACGTGTGCCACACAATGATGGGGACCCTTCACGGACCTCGAGCCAGCCCCAGCCCATGGGTGTGCCGTGGAAACGTCCTGTGTCCCCGGGTGCTGAGGGGCAGCCCCCAGCGCTCCCCATGTCCCACAAACACCCAACAGCCCAAGGAGGGATGGTGTCTGCCAGTGCCCAGGAGCCCTGGGCAAGCACACGATGCCTGCCTGCACCAGGCCATGTCCCACAGCACCTGTGCCAGCCAGGTGTGTCCCGGAGCTGGACACTGCCTGTACTGCAGGGCTGAATCTGCAGCCCTGTGCCCTGATGACCTCCAGCTCCCACAGAGTCACATGCTGTGGCCAGCAGCTCCCCAATAACCATGGTAACTACAGCCCCCCGGATGGTCGGGAGGCAACTCTGTTCCTGGGAGGAAGTGGGACTGGCCCCAGCCCAAGGACACAGCTCTTGTGGGACTGCAGCACCATCCTGTCCCATCACTGCAGAGCTTCTGCAACGGCACCCCTGCCTGCCTCAGCCTGGCACTGCCAGCAGTGCTGGCACCCATCCAGTGCTGTGTCCATCCTGTGCTGTGTCCATCCTGTGCTGTGCCCATCCTGTGCTGTGCCCATTCTGCCAGCGCTCAGGGGCACCCCCACCCCGAGGAACAGCTCAAGCAGCACAGCCTGCACATGTGTGTGCACACGTACACCACAGGTACACCACACACACACACACACCCAGCACACATGTACACCACACACGTACACCCTACACACATGCACTTGCACACAGACGTGTGCAGACACACACACACAGGTGTGCACACACACACACATGCACACATGTGCATACATACTCACGTGCACACACACACACACACACACACACACACAGGCGCCGCCCTTGGCTGCCCAATGGGAGCCGCTCATTCCTGGCATCCAGAGGGATGAAGGCACTGACAGCAGCCTGGCCAGACTTGCAGGATGGTTTGGGCGGGAAGGGACCTTTAAATGTCCCCTGGCCCAGCCCCCACAGTGAGCAGGGACACCTGCACCAGACCAGGTTGCTCAGAGCACCATCCAGCCTGGAACTGAGTGTTTCAGGGATGGAGCAGTCAAGCACCCCCTGCCCTTCCATGCTGGAACCTCGCTGTCCCAAGCAGACTCTGCAGACAACACAGCGCAGCCATGGTGTGGAGCTCATCCCAAGGCAGGGAATGGGGCTGAGGCCGTTCCTCACCCCCAGACTGGTGGCCTGGGCTGTGTCCTCAGCCAGTGCCTTCCTGACACAGCCAGGCACGGCGGGCAGTGCCCCCACCCCAGCACAGCCAGGCACCCCTAGGCACGGCGCCTCGCAGGAAAATTCCCACTTTATCAAGGGAATTGAGCACCACAAATTGGTCTCCTAAGTCGATTCTGCTTGCTGCCAGGCCTCTTCCCCACCACCTAATTTGATGACAAACACGTTCCTCTCCTCCTCCCACCCTTTAATCTAATGAAGAGCACTGTGTCCAAGGCACAGGGAAATAAACCCTGATGAGGTCGATTTTTATAGGTAAACAGCCTGATTTCTCTGGCCTGTGGCCTCACTCCTCACACCCCTAACACCCACCACCTCCCCCTACCACCTCACCATGCTTGCCCTGTGATTTGGCATCAGTCTTTATAAAAATCACCTGCTTATAGAATGTTTTTTGTACATTTCATTAGAGCTTGAGTAGCTGCTTTGCCTCTGGCTTCACTGTGCCTGAGCAGAGAAGAAAAACAAGGCAGAAGCTGGTGGGGCTGCAGCGGGGCCCTCGTGCCCAGGGGCATGTGGGGGTCCTGCAGACCTGGGATGGCCCCAGATGGGTGCCCAGACAGGGGGGCAGTTCTGGGCTCCATGGCAGCTGAACAGGAGCCTGCCTGGACACAGGACACGGCTCTGCACATGCTAAGGGCCAAGAGCCAGGGCAGCCCCACTGTCCTGTCAGGCTCCCTGAACACCCACAGGGCCCATCCTGCCAGAAGAGTGAAAGGAGAGGGGTTGTGACAGTGACAAACATCACTCCCTGTCCCCTCCTGCCTGCAGCTGCAGGGATGTGGGCCCTGGGGTGGCTCGGGAGGCAACAGGGGCCGAGTTCCCATCTTGCTGTGCCAGAACCAAGCAGCAGGAATGTTTTGGTGATGGGAAGTAAACAGGGTCATGGCAAGTGTCAAGACGCACTCCAGCAGAAATTCTAGCAATGCTAAGTATAGCCTAAATGCCATTAAAGCAGGACAGGGAAGAGGATACGAGAGTATTAATAGTCTCAACATTTAAATCCTGGGTGCAGCCACAGCTCCCGGGATGCTGGCTGCCCAAGCCCAAGGGCACTGTGCCACCGACACACTGCACCTGCCCGCAGGAAAACCACCAGCCCCAGCAAGGCCAAGGCCCCTCTGCAAAACACAAACACAGCTCCTGCTCTCTGCCCCTTGTCCACGCCCCAGAGCTGGGCCAGGCTGCAGCACCACACCAAGGCAGCCCCAAAAGGACACCAGCGTTTATTTACAACACTCCTCAAGTGACATACCACAGAAAGGAAAGGGTACAGTACAACTCAAGGACTCAACAAAGGAAAGGTATTGGCAGCCCCAGGTCCCTGCAGCCCTCCCCACAGCCGCTGGCACTGCAGGCCTGGCAGCCCCATCCCCGCCAGCCCAGAGTACAGGCGGGCAGGGGGCTGCCAGCCCTCCCCACGGAGCAGCCCAGCAGCTAGGGTGGGCAAAGCTGACACAGTCACTCTCTCTGGCTCAGGCAAGGACGCAGGAACCATCCAGGCAGTGCCAGGAGCTTAAGGAAGCACCCAGGAGTGGTTCCAGCACCTGCGGCACCCAGGGTGAGCTGAGAGGCCGGGTCTCTTCTAAGGGCTGCGTATCTGGAAAATGGTGTTAGTACAAAACTGCAGCGTTGCCAGGGCAAGGAGCTCCTGAGCCTTGCTCCGTGCAGCCCCACGGCCACTGTCTCCTGTAGGGCTGCAGGTGGCCCAGGTCCCTCTGAGCACCTCTCAGAAGCCTGGGGCTGGTGCTGACACTCCATCTCCCCATCTGTAGGGAGAGGAACACCTTCCCCTCCACCACCACAGGAACCAGGCCTGATCTAAGCAGGTAGAAAATGTGGCCTCAGATGTGGCCCACGTGCTCCGGCAGCAAGCAGCCCAGGCAGCAACTTGCTGCCACAGTGGAACTGGGAGGAGCCTGGCTATGGCCTCCCAGCCCTCAGCTGCACAGCGGGGCTGGGCAGGGGTTGTCCCCGTGTCTGGAGGCACAGGAATAGACTCGACTGTGCCACCTGCCCTGGGCCAGCCCCAGCAGCGGTGGAGCTTTGGTGCACAGGGGAAAGCGAGGCCCCGTGCTGCCCGATCCAACAGCGCATCTGCCTCAGCCCTGCCCAGCCTAGCACAGAGGGCAGCGACAGGAGGGGAACAGGGGATTGGGTTGCTCAGCATGAAGTGGGGAAGGGCAGTTTGAGGCCAGAGAAAGCTATGAGCGGGGGGCTGGAATCCTTTGCAACAGGCTCTGGGCAGTCTTGGTGAGGCCCTGAGCATCCTCGACCTCAGGCAGCTTGAGAGCCAGCCCCAGAGCTGACTGGCTCTCCCGCGGGCTTTTAGGAGGACAGACCAGAGGAGGAAATCAACACAAAATCTCAAATTAAATCTGCTTGAGGACCTCAGGAGAGCAGCCGACCCGCAGGGAGGACCCGCTTTAGGACTTCTTCGCATCCTGTGTGTTCCTCCTCTTCAGATCACCCAGGTCGACGGGTTTAAACGCTGCAAGGGAGACAGGAGAGACTTTGGGGGCAGAGGCAGCGCAGCCCCTGCCCGGCGCGCACAACCCCCGGGCCGGCACGGCCAGAGCGGTGCCCCCACACCCCGCACCTTTCAGGCTGGGGTTCGGCATCTTCTCCACGTACTCCTCGACCAGGCCGCGCTCGGAGCCCATCTGGCTGCGCAGGTCGCGCTCCACGCACTGCCAGGCTGCAGGGACCGGGCAGGGCAGGGTCAGGGGCCGCTCGCCTCGGCCGCCCCGAGCCGCCCGCGCCCCCACCCCGCGGCCGCCACCCCGCTCACCCTCATAGATGAAGCGCACGTTCTCCTCGTGGGCCGGCGTGAAGATCTCGCTGCCGGCGCCGGGGGAGCGCGGGCCGCCGCTCCGCTTTCCGTTGTACACCACCCGGGACACGGGGGAGCTGCAAGCGGAGCGCGGGGGGAACTGAGCCGGGCCCGGGGCCGCGCTGGGCCCGGGGCCGGGCGAAGCTCACCTGGCCATGTCGGCAGCGGCGCTCGGCGGGGCTCGGCGGGGTCGGAAGGGGCTCGGCGGAGCTGTGGGAGGAAGGCGAGGCCGGGATAGGCCGCGCGGGCCCCCGCCCGTCGCCGGGCAACGCGCGCCCCTCACCTGGGCCCTCCCGCCTGCGCCAGCCGCACAGACGGAAGCGCCACAGCGCGCAGGCGCGGCCCCGCCCCCTCCCGGTAACGGCCACACCCCCCGCGCAGGCCTGCGCACCTCCCTGGCCACGCCCCTGGCCCGCCAGGCCACGCCCCCGCCCGGCGGTACGGGAGGTGGTACCGGGGATGGTACCGGGGATGGTACTGGGGATGGTACCGGGCGTGGTGGCGGAGATGGTAGCGGATGGTACCGGAGGTGGTACCGGAGGTGGTACCGGAGGTGGTACCGGACATGGTACCGCAGGTGGTACCGGAGGTGGTAACCGATATGCTTTATTGCAAAAGTACAAAGTGGTTCCCGATCGCAGTACCGAGCGCTGGTGCCCGCTCGCCGCCCGGGCCCAGCCCGGGCGCAGCCCTGGCCCTCGGGCAGGCGCAGCCCCCCGGGCCGTGTCCGGCTCAGCGCAGCGCCGTGCCTCCCAGGAGCTGCACCAGGTCCTCGTACTCGGGGTCGATGAGGTCCGAGGGTTTCTCCCCGTCGTCGGTGGTGGCCTCCAGGCTGGCCCCAAGGGACAGCAGGTACCTGCAGGACGCGGAGCTGAGCCGCCGGGCCGGGCAGCCCCGGGGAGCCGCACGGGCTCGGCTGCAGCGCGGTGCCGCCGGTGCCGCGCCCCGCAGCCCTACCTGGCGATGTCGGCGTAGCCGTCGCTGCAGGCCATGTGCAGCGGCGTCCAGCCGTTCTCGTCTCTCTGGTGGATGTCAGCGCCGTATTTCACCAGGAGCTTGACGCAGTCCAGGTTTCCCGTCAGCACGGCTTCGTGCAGGGCTGCCATGCCTGGGGGGACAGCAGGTGTTAGCCCTGGCCACGGGAAGGGCTCTCCACGCTGAATGCACAGCTCAGGAAAGGGGTGCAGGCACTCTCCTTCTCAGGGAGAGGACTGTGGGGAAAGAAACAAAGACTGAGAAAGCCAGAGGAGCTGCTGCGGGTTCCTGTTGCCCTTCTGCAGCACAAATACCCTGTCTGGGGTGGTGCAGCACCCAGTGCCCCAGCTAGGCAGGACAGAGGGACGGAGGAGGAAGTGCCCCTTAGAGCAGCTGCTCTGAGTCCTGGACAGGACTCGCACGGAGACACGAGAAGAGTCTCTGGCCTTGTGCTCTGCCTGAGTTTCGGAAGCTCATCACTAACGAAGAATCACTGTGGGCAGAAAGAAGCCCGGGGTCATTTGAGCCTCCGTCTCCATGGCCTTGTTGAGAGCAGGAGCTGAAGCCAAGCACAAGAAAAGGACAGATCTGGGCTCTGCATCAGCCTCTACAGATCAAGGCATTCCATAAACAGTTTCTGGTGAGGCTGTGTGTACAGAACACAAAGCTTTCCCCAAGCCCCTGGAGTCAGACGTACAAGAGGGACCAGTGCCTGTGAAAAACAGGCAGAGCCAAGAAAAAATGCAGATCCCCCAGGCAGGGGAAAAGGCAGGAGCCCAGGGTGCTGCCAAAGCTCACAGCCTGTGCTGGCTGTCACCCTTCGGGGTCCCACCGCGCTGTGGGTGCACGATGGTGCCGTTCAGGGGGCCAAGCTCCCCCGTCCCGCAGCAGGCGCTGACTCTGCTGCTGAGGGGAGATGTTGGCCCCGGCCTGGGGCTCTGGTTCCCTGCTGGTCCCTGGCTTGCCCCAGTTCTGCTGAGGGGAGATGTTGGGGCCCCGGGACGGGGCTCCTTGCTGCTGAGGGCCTGGCTTGCCCCAGTGCTGCTGAGGGCGGCCCACAGCCCAGCCCCGGTGTCCCTCACAGCCCCACCGAGCTGTGCCGCCGCTCTGCCGACCAGCAGCACTCACCAGAAGGGTAGATGGTGTCCAGTGTCACTTTCCTGGCCCGTATGAACCTGCCCACCTGCTCCAGGTCCCCCTGCTTGATGTGGTCCTGAAAGACGACGTCGTTGGGGAAGTGCACGGTGCGCGCGGCCCTGAGGCGCGGTGTGTACCGGCTGTACCGAGGTGTGTACCGGCTGTACCGGGGCACCGTGGGGCAATAGTCCCTCATGCTGACGGCAGCCTTCAGGCACAGCGGCATGGGGGCTGCTCAGCACTCAGCCCGGCCCCTCACTCCCCTGCTGCCCTCAGGGGTTCTCCTCGCTGGAAATCCGCGCTGGCCCCACCGGGGTCTGTGTCTCTCGCCGGGGTCCGTGTCTCTCACCGGGGTCCGTGTCACTCGCCGCAGGGAAGCGGCCGCCGTGCTCTCCCGCACTCCCTGAGTCACATGCAGGAGGTGGCACCGGCACTTGCAGCTCACCTACAGGCCCTTGGCCCAGGACTGATGATTCTCCGGGAGCACTCCGTTATAAAGACTCCCCTGGGCTATTTTGGGGACATGCAGCTCATGCTATTTGCCATGATGCTTCGTAATCGAGCCGCCCAGGCCTGCAGCCTCCCACTTTTGGGCAGAAGTCGGTGTCTCATCTTACCACCCACCTGTTGATGTGCCCCCTCCAAGGGGTCAGATCTACTCTTGCATGGGTAGCCCTTCAGGGGAGCCTGGAAGCAATTTCCCAACATCAAGCCCTTCTGGGGAAAGGGGCATGGGCACAACCAGCAATGCAGGGCACCGGCCGCTCATGTGCCAGCCGGCCAGTGCAGTGTGGGCGTGCCAGGGCTGTGGCCACAATCACATCCAGAGCTGTCACCCTCCTGTAGCTGCAGGGGACAACTTGAAAGAACAGGAGGAGCTGTGCTGCACACAGCCTAGCAAGGAAGCACAACCTGAGTGTCTGATGTCCCCCGTGCCCTTGCAAGGACAGAGGTGCTGCTGGTGATCCCAAGACAGGTGCAGAACCAGAAGCCTGCACTGCTGGTCCCTGGTGCTTCTTGTCCCACTTGAGACAGGAAAGCAGCTGCTGCTGAGGGCAGGCTACTGCAAGCAGCCTTAGAGGAACACCAGAAGAACAGCACCACCACCAGACAGCTCCTGCCTCTGGTACTCTCCAGCTACACTGTGGTGACCCAAAACAGAACCATCTGCCACAGAGGAATCATCCAGGTCCATCAAAGGTTTAAGCAAGCTCTGTCTTCTCCCATCAAATTTTGGGCATGTCAGACACTTAAGCATTTTGTGCTCTGTCATGCTGATGGGGATTGTTCTGGCGGGTGTGTCAGAAAAAAATCCCTGTGCTGGTTTAGGAGTCAGGAGTTTCACTCATGCTGCAGACCCCTGCCCTGACCCCAGCAGCACAGTCAGCCACACACCTCGGAACTCCTGCACTTGTTTATTTACTGGGAAATGCATCGATCTCTCGGCCAAGCATCTGCTTTGTGGTTAGCTGAGCCTGAACACAGCACAGGGCATCCAAGCTCAGCACTGGGGACAGAACACTTCCAGCCTGCTTTCTTGGAACAGCAATTAGGCATGTACATCAGATGGCTGCTAAGCTCCAGCTGTGCCACAGGGAGCCCTGGGCTAGGAGAGGCACCTCCTCTAAGCTGGGAGCAGTGGGTCTCTGCCCAGGAGGAGGAGAGCCACTACAGAGCTCAGACTCTGTCGTTGTTCAACTGGCTGTGCAAAATAGACCTATTGGAGCCAAATTCTAGACAGCACCTTTCAGTGGAACTTCACTAGTGAGATTCCCTTCCTCCCCACTCCAAAAGACAAAGCAGCTGCCACCAACCAGCCCAGGCCACCAGCACTGCTGGGTTTGCTGGGGTGCAGCAGTGGCCACAGCCTCCCTTCAGTCTTGTGGCCCTGGAGGGAGGCATCTTCAAAGGTCCTCCTCCATGTAACTGCAGGTACAGGTCTCACACACACCTGGCTGCTGTCAGGGACAGCCCATCTTCATCCCATAGTGTGGGGGCCTGCTCAGCCCCAGCCCTGGTGCTGCTGTGCCCAAAGTTTGGGAACATCAGGGCTCTGCTGGGGACTGGCAGAAGGCTGGAGCTGGAGACAGACACAAGTGTTGTCCAGCAGCCCTGTGCCACTGCTCCAGCACACATCCCACCTGCTGAGACACAGAGGTGCCCCCAGTTGTCCTCTAGCCTCACCATGCCCTCCCTGTGACATTTATAGCATATTTTCTAACCAAAATACCTTCAGCAGCAAGCAGCAGGTTTGGAAATAGCAGCGTGGCTCACAGGGTCATGTGAGCCTGACTAGCAGAGCTGCAGCAGCCCTGGCTCACTGCTCCAGAGCCATGTCCCCTCAGCCCAGCCAGCTGGCCCAGGGGCTGCACGCTCTCAGAGCCAAGCCACGGCCTGCTCACTCCCAACAGAGCACCTGCACCAGCCCATGGAATCCAGACAGGACACAGCACTGGGATGTTCTTTTCCTTTACTAATTACTTGGAGAAAGTGACACACACCCCATTGCAGCAGAGTCCCTTGAGAATCATCCTACAACTCTGATCTCTCCTTCCAGGGTAGGTTCAAATATTCTACACTCTGATAAAGACAAGGAGACATAATAGTATTAAAATCTCAACTTTATTTGGCCATCAAATTCAATTCAGTACCAATGTTATTGTAGCAGAATGCTAAGAACCAGCCTGATGCAGCTCAGGCCTGTGAGGCACTCCCTCAGTCACATTCCCAAACCCCAGTAATTGCAAATGTCCTGTTTGATCTGTTTATCAGGCCCTCCCCCACCACCCACCTGCCGGGTCAACCCACTCAAAATAATTCATGAAAGGGATTGCAACTCTTGTCTTTGATCAAAAGGATGTCAACACAGCTGGTGAGCCAGCAGCCACCTCCACCCTCAGAGCCTGCCTCAGCCAGTGCACACAGTATTCCACCCCTCCAGGAGTTTGGAATAGTCATCTCCAAATGTCTTAAAGGAGAAGGGAAAGGAAATGTCTGGCTAGCATGAAGAGAAGCCCCTTCACATACACCTTTCCCCAGGAAGCCATCAGCCTTCTGCCCCCACGTATACTGAAGGCCAGCTCCAGGGAAGAACAGCTGACACCATTAAGGACCCTGCCAGGTGCAGAAATCAATTAGGGGCTTTAGTTTTAAAAGAAAAAGAGAAAAAAGCTGTCTGGAAGATGTTAGTGGCAAGGCTCCAGATTGTCAGGCTACTGAACTCCTGGTACCACTTCACAACCTCCTGCTGCCCAGAAGAACAGAGTTCTCCAGACAAAAGCTGTGTACAAAAAAGTACATCACAATAGAAAAAAGAGCCCAGCTGGCTGGGCTGGCTCCCTAGTGACAGTTCCCTTTTCAAAAGCCAAAAGAAAGAAAAGGTAAGTGTACAGACAAGTGAGGGTAAAGTGTTACTTTAGAAGCCAATCCCTGGATTTCCAGTCATTTACCTTCTGCTTTAAATCTTAATGGGTTTCTGACTCACTGGGCTGCATCACAGCAGCCAATTTAGTGTCTGATTTTTTGGGTGATGTAGATCAGTCTTCTCTTTACAATTCATCCTTTTGGAGTTTCTGCTCATCCTCATCACCTTCCTCAAGCTCAGTTTCTTCATCCATCTCCAGGTCCTCTAGATCCTGTGGAGGTTACAGACAGCTCCTGATTTCTGGCACACGAGGCAGACCCAGAACCAAGCACTGAGCAGCATCCCTCATCTGGCCACTGCTCTCTGCTAACAACACATCTGGAGGCTTCCATCAAGGGCTTCACATTCAGGACATTAAGGATTAGGAAGCCCTGGAAACTGGCACCTGTAGTGGCCTCCACACACCCTCCCTTCCCCAGCCGGTGAGAGCTTCCAAGCACACACACAGGTACGCGGCACTGATCGCACAGCCCAGCTCCAGGTGCTGAGTGCCCCAGCAGTGCTACCTGACACCCACAGGGTGCTCTCCAGGAAAGGAGCCCACTGCAGGCCAAAGCACCTGAACAGATCCCACTGATGTGGGCACTTTGCTCACCAGCAATATGCTCTCCTGACATGTAACAACACAGGATCTTATTTAGGACTGAGGATTCAGGCACAGAACCATGCTCCCTGTTCCCAAAGGTCCAGAGTACTCCATTCACGTTACTCACATCATCAGCTGCTGCCCCATCCTGACCTCCGCTCTCCAGGAATTTTTTGAAGCCTTCTAGTGTCCTCTCCCCATTATAATCAATTACCTACACAGGAAAAACAAGGATGCTGGTTATGGGCACTACAGACCCACACCCCTGTAGAGGAGAATTCTCTTTCTGAGCAACAGTGAACATGCCAAGCAAAAGGGAATTTAAAAATTCACCTTCACCCATATGAGACGAAGGAAAACAGCTCAGCCACTAGACTTCAGAGATCACTGCGAGGAAAGAATAGCCTGCAGATGAGCACACTGTCCTCTATGCTCCCTCTTTTCCCCATTCCCACTTCCCGCTGCCCCCCAATCTCTTTCCCTACAGCCCAGACCCCACAAAGGGTCTTGGGTGTCCTGTAGACTTGCTGTGTTCCATCCCCACAGAATGCAGATCCCTCCCACAAGTCCTATCCAGAACGCCTGGAGCGAGCGTGCCGTGCTCCCTGGCTAGCAGCTGCCAGCCTGGCTGCCTGCTTACATTTCTGCCAGAGCCTGCAGGGAAGAACTTGAGTGTAGGGAAGCTGTGGATTTTCACTGCCTCCACTTCATTAGCAGTCGAGTCCATCTTGGCAATGACAATGTTCTCGTGGTCCCTGTAGGTTTCTCCCAGCTTGTCCCAGATTGGGGCCAGCTGCTTGCAGTGACCACACCATGGGGCATCTGTTAATTACAGAGACACAGCTGCACCAACAATCTAACGAGGCACCACTCCTCCCCAGCCAGACAGTTCCCACACATCTTTGCAACCAAGGCACTGCTTTTGGGGCCCAGGCTGCAAAAGGCTTTTTCCCTAATCCTGGTCACACAGTGTTTTGGCAATCCTTTCACACCAGTTACTTGCAATCAGCTGTAGAAAGATACTCACAGAACTCCACAAAGACATTCTTATTCTCATCAAAAGCAACTTCTTCAAAGTTCTTCCCAACCAGAACTTTGACAGGCTGCTTGTCCCAGTCTTCAGGAAGATCCTGACTCATTAGGTGGGGCTGGAATAAAAAGTGAAATTCAGACAAACCGTTTGCTACATAGCTACTGGGACCAATCATGCAATCACACATCCTGGAAAAGCCAGGTTTCACCACCCCACTGGTGCCTCAGTCACAGGCTGTAAGCAACCAGATGAATTGGTCACTTCCTCTTCTCCCACAGAGTCTTGTTCCCACCCTGACCCAGCAGGAGCAGCAGGTGCTGTTGAGCAGAGAATGACACCAGAGCTCTGCAGGAGGAAAGCCCCCAGCACTGCTGACAGCCCCATTCCCACAGGACCAGGCTTTGCTGCACCCTCACTGCTGGCTGATCCACACACAGCCCCTCCAGCAGATGGGAGCTGACAACTCTTTTCCCTGTGCCACAGAATTCACACCTTCCACAGACTGCTGGCAGAAAGAGCAACTGGATAAAGAGGACAGTCCCCATAGGGAGAGCACAACCGCTTGGCCATGCCCAAGTCCCTCTTCCTGGCTCACCCTCCTGCAGCCTCCAGGCCCCAGCAGCTTTGCCTTTCATTCCTAATCACAAAGCCCATGGGATGATCCATACAGAAGATGGAGGGGCTTCTCCAGCCCCTCACAGGAAGCATTTCTGTTCCCTCTCAGCTACCTCGCTCACCACCAGTACTGTTTGTCCACATACCTTGATCTGGCCTGCCAGGAATTTGTTACAGAACTCTTTGATCTTGTCTGCTGTGAGCTCATTGGATTCAGGTTTGTATTTGGTCATTTCTTCCTCCAGGGTGATCAGACGTACAGCTGGGCACTCTTCCTTCTTCAGGCCAAAGAACTCCAAAATCCTCTGGTTGTCACTGTGGTCACTGTCTATGAAGATGAACAGGATCTTGGGAGGAAAAAAGGGAAAGGCAGTGAGCATAAGTACCTTGTAGCTGCTGACACTTCACACGCACACTCCCACCAAGTGTAGCTGGAACTGGCTCTTTTCCTCCCCTGTCCCAGAGGAGAGAGCTGGCTTAAGGTCCTCCTCCACAGCTGCTCCATGGATAAAGACAGTGCTACACCTCTCTGCAGGAGGTGGGTGGTCTCCTAGCTCACGATCCAAGAAATCCATCTCACCTTCCCTTTGAAGTTCCCAGCTGCACTCTTGAAGTTGTCCAGCTTCCCTTGGTAGTCAGACACACTTTTTGGTAGGAAAAGCAGAATATGAGTCTTGATCTCTCCTCCAAATATTTTAGGAGCAGTCTGAGGAGTAAAAAATAAACTTTACTTTTGGAAAAAGAGGCAAATCAGTATCCAGACCAGTTTAACCCCACTATGCTGAGCAGCCCACAGCAGCCTCCAGTACTGCAGGATGCTCTGCACAGCAAGCTCACACCTCCTGTATTGTGTCCTTCCCACTCCTCCATACCCCCAGAGTCAGCTCCACAATAAAACATGATCATGCAGTCTACAACTGGACCTTTGCTATTTTCTTGCAGCAGGGATGGGAAGGGCCCTGTCAGGCATCTAAAGACCCACCTGCTCAGTGAATTCTATGACCAGAGGCAATGAATTAGACTTGATGAAGTTCAGCAGATTATCTTTTGTGAGATCCCCTTCAAAGTTGTTCTGGCCTTCGTCAAACTGCAAGAACAGACACTTTTCATTAGAACACTTGTGCATCCCACACAAATCTCTCAACGCCTCTGCACTGGTCACTGCCCCAAGGGATCTCAGCTGCACTCCTTCTGAGCAGACTTCCATCTCAACAAGGTTACCAAATATCCACAGAAAATCTGGATCAAGGTGTCCATCTTCCTTGCAAGCAAAGCTTTAAATCGCCCCCCACCAGATGGTAAGCAGCAACAACAGCCAGGCTTGATCTCAGCCTTGCTCTGCACCACTGTGAGAGCACTAATGGTGCAAGAAGAAGCCTGAGCAGCTGCCTACAGCCCTGCAGCAATGGTCAGGGCAGGCACTGCAGCCAGACAGTGCTGGGAACATCTGACAGCAAAGCAGACAGTGATTTCTTCAGCTCTGGGGAATTCATTCCAGCCTCTGTTACGAACAACAGCACATGCTGCACATCACAGTGGAGGTGCCAGGTCCTCTCTACAGGGCCATGACTGGTATCATCCCTGAGCAGGATTCCCAGAACCCTCTGGCAGCCTGAAGAGGAACAGCTGCAGAGAGCCCAGCAAGGTTAGAGGGAGGATGTGCAGAAGGGCACAGCAGAGTGCCCTGGCAAGGCCATACTCAAGTTGTTGACAGAGGGAAGAGTGTGGACTCAGATAACCTCCTGTTCAGGGGGGGCACACCAGCTTCAGTGGAATAGCTGAGGAAAACACTTAGCATTGGAAAATAACTCTGCAAACACTCTGAGGAGTTGTGCAGATTGCCTCAGCGCCATCAGCACAGCTGTGTGAGGGCCTGTGCAAGTCTGGACAGCTCTCACAGAGTAAGAGAACAACAATGAGCCAAACCCTCTCAGTTCAGACTCAACTAAGGGTATTGAGCCAAAGCCCAAAACCAAATCAGGCCATCAAGTTCTGTTGCCCTGGTGTTTGATTACTGTGGGTGCTTTCCTCCCTGGTTTACAGCAGATATATCCAGGAGCTCCCACGGCACTGCCATGCCATTGCACAGGAACAGAGAGGACCCCAATGGCTGGACAGATCTAGGCTGCTGCTTCCACGGAGCTGAGCACTCCTGCCCCACCCCAGCCTGGCACAGCATGGTCACTGCTGTTCCCAACACACACAAAAGGCTGCCAGGCCCAGAACTCTGCCCAGCCCAGCACTACCCAGAGCAGGGACACAAAGCTACTCATGCAATAGCTCACAACTACCAAATGAGACAAGACCAAAACACTCCTCCCTCCCTTCTCCCCCCATTCTGCTAAGGCATTTTGAGCTCATTAGCCAGATCTTTCCTCAGCCACATTGACCTGAGGGACTCCGACTCAGAATTTAAATCTTCAAGCTTCTATCACCATAAAAAAAACCCTACAGTGTCAGAGGTATAGTATAATAAAACAATTATTTCAGGTGAACAAAAAGCAAGTCTTGTGTTAGGTCAGGCTGGGCAAAGTCATGATTGATGACATTATAGATGTAGTAGATCTGAACCCAAAGCACTCTGTCCTGCCTCAAAGCACCTCTGGGTAGAGGAGCCACCAAGCCTGAAGAAACTCTTCCTGTCTGCTCAAACTTGGAAATTCATCCCAGTGACAGGGATTTCCATGCCTCCATGAGTGCATTAGTGATTCTGTAGGTAGTCAGCATCCCTCTGCACATAATCCACTGCCCCAGCCCAGTCAGCTGGAACTGCAAATCCTCTTAGGAGCTCCTTTGGAATCCCTTCACTGCAGAACCCACAGCAGGGACACAGAGCAGCTCTTGGACACAGCAGGTAGCAATAGCAGCAGAGGCCAGCAGTGGGCAATGAAAAGCAACTCTGCTAAGACACACTCAGACAGCAGCATGACAGCCAGAGAGCTCATCTGCTGTTCTCTTGGGCCTGTCCAAGACTGTGCCCACTGCTGCACTGCAGAGAGCTGAGCAAAAGGGAAGTGAGTGAAGGAACAAGCTGCACCCAAAGCCCAGCAGCTCTAGGAGAAGAGCACAGGGCTGGGGGACTAGCACAGCTGCACACTGTGGGCCCCCAAGGCTCCCCCACCCCACAAAGGGGCCACAGGCTCTGAAGCCCAAGAACAGCTACACCAGCAGCACAGGGCCTTTGCTTCTTTGTCCAGGACTGACCTTGCTGGAGTTTGACTAATTAAGGAAAAGGAAAGAGACAGCAGACCCCAGAGTGGCGCCCAGGCTTGGCACCAGCCAGTACCTTCTTGAAGAGGATAACACCGTCCTTACTAATCTGGTACTTGGTGAAGACATCAGCACTGGAGGAAATCCCAAAAGGAATATCATCCACAGCTTCTGCTGCCAGCAGGAACTCCTTTGCTGCCTCTGATGTTGAATCCTGGGGAGTAAAGAAAGGTGTCTCAGAGGAGCCACACCACCTGAAGCATTCACATCCCAGGGCTCAGCCCGAAGAACTGGAAGATCAAGGAAGGCAAGACAGCAAGTATTGCATAAGGCACAGAACCTCCCCCAGCAGGAGGGAGCAGGGAAGGCCCTGGACACACACAATAGCATCTCCAGGGGAAACACAAACTCTACCTTGAAGAAACCAATCACCACCACTTCACTGGAGTCCACCAGTGCCTCGGCAGCAGCCACATCAGCCAGGGTGGCAGCAGCTGGGCCCGTGCGCTTCTTCAGCCAGCTGACGATGTCGTCTGCCTCCCTGCCAGCTGCACAAGAACAACGAGTCACTTTCCCCCCCAGCGAAGGCCAGGACCACAAAACCCTCAAGCTGTGAGAGAGAACACCTTTCAGCAGCTGGTCAAGAGATCAGCAAGCCTCAAGATCTCATTTGCGCAACTCTTTCCCTTTCACTCACAGTGTAATTAAGCTTATCCCTAATTGATAAGTCAAGGTACAAGGGACTCCCAGGAATCCATTCCTCTCTCACCTCCTGCCCCTGTCCTTAAACTTTGACCAGCCATGTAGCACTTCTCCATGACCTCAGTACTACTTATGCTATTACAGCACCTTTTCCTTCCAAGGTCTCTATTCTGCATGTTACCCTCTGTTACCAGCACTGTGTGGCCTGGCTTGGCTGAATTCTGTCTTTGCCTTCTTTGCAGTTCTCTCACACCCCGTGTTTGCCTCCTCCTCACCCACTGGCCCAGGTGTGTTTCCAGTTCTGGATACTGCACAGCTTGACTCAAGTTAACTCACACAAAAAACCAAGCTCAGGTCACTTTGCTAAAAGCAACTTCCTCCACTCTCGCTGCCCTCAGGGATTTCTCCAGAGGGAGGCCATTAACGGCTGGCCTGCTCCCCATCGGCCCAGCACCATTCCCAGGTCGTTGTCACAGCGGACCTTGTCCAGGCACAGCAGCACAGCTCCAGCACGGGGCCATGTGCTGGGACCCAGCGCCACGTCGCTGCCCTCTGCACCCTGGTGGCGCATCCAGCCCGGTTCCCCTGGTCCTGCCCCTCCTCACCCGTGTACTCCTTGGGCGCAGCTTTGTCGCCGTTCTTGAAGAACTTGATGGTGGGATACCCGCGCACGCCGAACTGCTGCGCCAGCTCCGACTCCTCCGTGGCGTCCACCTTGGCCAGCCGGATTTCCGAGCCCTCCGCCTTCAGCTTCGCCGCCGCCTTCGCGTACTCGGGCGCCAGCGCTTTGCAGTGCCCGCACCACGGGGCGTCTGCGGGACGGGGCGTCAGCGGCGGCCGGGGCTCCCCGACTGCATCCCGGGCGGACCGGAGCCCGCCGGGACTCACGGAGCCCCGGGGTGGGGCGGGCCGGGCCGGGGGCCGCGCAGACCCCCGCCCCAGCCCGGCACTGCATCCTCCTGGGGGAATCCGTCCCTCAGCGCCTCTCCCCCGCCCCAGCCCGGCCCCGCACCCTCCCGGGGGAGCCCGTCCCTCAGCGCCTCTCCCCCGCCCGACCCTTCCCGTCCCCCGGCCCCCGCCCGCT
>NW_024518762.1:782899-840582 GCF_017590135.1 Pyrgilauda ruficollis
GCCCCCGCCCGCTCCCCCGGCCCGGCCCGGCCCCGCCGCGCTCACAGAACTCGACGAGCAGGTATCGGTGCTCGGCCAGCGCCTGCTCGAAGGAGGTGGCGCGCAGCACCAGGACGCCATCCTCCTCCTCCTGGGCGGCGGCGCGGGCGGGCAGCAGCAGGGCGATGCAGAGCAGCGGGAGCAGAGCGCGCACCGCCGCCATGGCTGATGGCGGCCTTCGGGACGGGCTGGCCGGAACGCGCGGCCGCGGCGCCGCCTCCCCCTTATAAACCCGCCCCCGCCGGCCGCCGCCGCGCGCTATTGGTTGCGCGGCCCGCCTGCTATTGGCCGGCGCCGCTGCCCCGGCCACCGCGCGCCTCCCATTGGCTGGAGGTCCGGGCACGCCCCTCGCTCGCCGCCTCGGGTTGGCCGCCGGCCCCGCTCCCCGCTTGCGGGTCTCCATTGGCCCCTTGCCCCGCGATGCCGCTCGCGATTGGTCGGCTCCACCGTCTCGCGTGGCCCCTGCCCTCGAACGTGGCATTCGGGAAGCGCCGCCGGGCGGCACTGCGCATGCGCGCGGCCACGAGAGCGTGGTGGATCCTGACTGGGCCGCGCGCCCCACGTGATCAGCCCGGCGCGCGAGGCCCGCCCCGCCCCGATGCGTCCGCGGTTCGGTTCGGCCCGGCCCGCTCGCTCCCCCTCCGCTCGTGCCTCCCCTAGACACGGCCTTCTCCTCGGGGTCACCGGCCCCGTTTCCTTTGCTGCAAGCTCGCCAGTCACGGAGGAGCTGGGGCGGCGCAGGCGTCCCCGCGGCGCACGCGCCCTCAAGGAGCGGCTCCTTGTGCCGCAGGCCGAGCAGGGTTCGCCGAGGCTCCAGGTCAGAGCGCGGCCCTGTGCGGAGCGTGCCGAGGGACCCGGCACAGAGGAGCCCGGTGACCGTGGCAGGGCAGAATCCGGCCACTGCCGAGGATCCCGGCTGCTGCTGGCGTGCTGGGCGGGGAAGGGCCCCCGGGCGCTGCCCGTGCCGGGCTACCGGGCGGCTCCTGTGCGCGCCGGTGCCGCACCGGGGCTGCTCAAAGCTGCTGCTCTTTGCTCTGGGCAAGGGGCCGCGCCCCGAGCAAGGAGCTCGCCAGCTCCCCGTGGGGAATCCGAGTGCCCCGAGTGCTGCCAGGGGCTGTTGCCCGTTCAGGAGCTGCGGCCGGTGCTAAACCAGACGCTCTTGTCAGGCACAGGGAGAGCCCAGCGAGGTTTTGGAAGGCAAAGCTGAGCACACGGTGAGGGCACAGCGGGCACCCAGGCCGGCCAGGCACGTTGGGCTGGTAGGGAGGGAATCAGCGGCTGCATTAGTCCAGGCCACCCCGGAGCCTGTTGGTTCCAGGGCTGGAAGCCCTTGCCCCGGCTCCTTGCTCTGCCAGAGAGCCCTGCAGCGATGCCTCTGCTGAAAGGGCATACCTTGCCCCGGGGCAGCTCTGCAGGAGCACTGCTGCTCCAGCTGCGGTGTCAGAGGGAGCTGCTGCAGCCTTGGAAATGGGGAACAGCATGGGCTGCTCCTGCACAACTTCTGGCCCAGGTTCTTAAGGTGCATCACCTGGAAGGGACTAAGGCTTTACTTCGGGAGCCACAATTCATGCAAATAGTCTGTCCCACCCAGCCTGTGACTGGAGCTACCCATCCCCAAGTGCACTCATGGCATGCACCAGGCACAAGAGCCCAGCTGTCACCCTGCCAGAGAACAGAGGCAGAATCCCCAAAGCTGGAGCACAGCACAGCTGTCCTGCCCCTGCAGGCCTCCTGCCATGGTAAAACGATCTAACAGAAGCCTTGACACCCTGGGTGTGGAAACTCTTGCCAAAGCTGGGGTTGCATCAGCTGCATGCTCATCTGACCCTGCCCACAGAGTGGCTGTTGGGGGCCAGCACAGGGGGCCTTTGTTCACAGTATGAGGCACATCTGGGCTCTGTCTAACTGACACACGGAGGGTGAGGCCTGTTCCCTGCTCCAGTCCCCACGCTGCCCTCCAAGGCCCCTCACTGTGCAGAGGGCTGGGGGGTCGTAGCTGGGTGCTGCTCTCCATGGCAAGCAGAACGAGTGAGGTGCCTGCTGGAGTGGGCACTGGCCACAAGCAAGCTCCTATCCAGCCCAGACTTTTGCTTTCAGTCCTTGTCCTTTTCAAGTCCCATCATCTCCTTTAGCAGTTTCCCAAGGCCTGAGGAAGTGGCCTGTGCTGTGAGCTCCAAATACAAGATGGAGTTCTCAGATACCTTCACGAGTCTGACCAGGAGCAGAGCCGAGTCCCCTCCTCCAGGTTCTCTCACACCATGGATTCTATAAAGAGCTTTTCATGGCTACACTTTCCTTTATCCTTAACACAAACATGCCACATGCTCTGTAAACATCCGCAGGCTCTTATCGTGCTGCCTCTCCTGGACTGCGTTTTCTCGTCGCCTCCCTCATTCCTGTGACTGCACAGGAATTTCCCTTTGCGTGTGCAGCTGGAGCAGTCGTGCTGTGGGTTCAGAGCTGTCTGCTCCTCTGCTGGCAAGAGGCCCCCCTTGGAAATCCCTGTTTTCACAGCCTCACACACTCCACCCCTCACTGTGGGCAGTGCAGAACAGGGCAAACAGCAAGGGACGGATCCTGCACACATACTGCCATGAGGCCTCTCCTGTCCCAGATCCTGTTTCACATTCTAGCAAACCCAGAGATCCTGGTCTTCTCCCACCCTAAGTGTCTGCAGAAATCCCATTTAGCCACTTCATGCTGAAGATCCAGCATGGACAGTACACGGTCAGTTCAAAGATTTTATTTAACTGTCATAAAAGGAGAAGCAGACGATGATTCCAAACCTGTTAACCTGGGTCTAGGACTTACAGACAATACACACCAAATCAAATTAACCAAAAAAACTCTCTAGGGGCAGGGCGAGGGCAGTTAGAGGCAAAGACGTAGCTACGAGAAGCCACATGTACTTGGTCCCAGTTCTAACCTCAATGTGGTAGATCCAAACCGGAGGGCTGCAGAGGTGGCACGTGCCTGTCCAGCCCCGGGGCCTTGCAGGGGGTCCCTGGGGCTTCTCTGCCCCAAGAGCTGCAGCTGTGCAGCCAAGGGTGGAGGCCGGCACGCTGCGGGTCTGTGGCAGGCACGGGGGCCGAGTGTCAAGGCAATAACTACAGGCCAGGCACAGATTTTAAAGGCAGAACAGATACATAAGGCATTAACCGCTTCAGAACACTTGTCCGTCGCAAGCTCTTTGTTGATCGCATCAGGAGCAGCTGCAGAGACAGACTTGTCCATCCTCAGCCTGAAACAGCCAGGAGGGCAGTGCTGTCCTGGAATTTCAGTGCTTTGCAGCTACCTGGGCTGCAGTGAGAAGTGCGAGGCGATGGCAGCACTGGTGACCCCTGCACCGCCCTGCCCTCCAGCCCCTCTGCGCCACGGGGCACCCGAGAGCGCGGGGCAAGGCTGGGCCAGCCAGGCCAGTGCTCGGGGTGCCAGGAAGGGTGGCCAGGCGTCACCCAGGATGTCACACCCTCTCCCCTCTGGAGATGTCCTGTCTCGGGTGAGGAACGGACCAGCAGTGAAGTGGGAAGTTGTGAATCTTTCCTAATAACACATGAGGGGCGTGAGAAGCTGAGCCCATGCCAACAGATGGGGAGGGCAGGTGGCGTTTAAAAAGTGTAACAGAGGCAGGACCCCCTCCCTAGAGGATACATGTTACACATTTAAGGCATCATGGTTACAGGGAACATCCACAAATGAAGCTGCCCAGGACACTGACAGGGCGGAAAGGGCAGGCAGACAACACTTGAGCCAATAAACTGATTTGACAGCTGCCTGGCACCAAAATTCTTCAGCTACTTGGAGGCAGTAGCTACCCTGAGCTGTGTGCAGGAAAGCCAAGCACAGGATCCTAACAGGGATTCCTCCCCTTTGGCACCTCCTGGAAAAAGGAAGGTGGGAAGCAAGAAAGGGCCTGGCAAGGGAGTGGGCACTCCCCTCAGTGCTGGGGCAGCACAGCCCCAGGACGGGCAGCTGGAGACCAGATGCAGACAGCATGGTTTGGTCAATGCACTCAGCAATTCTCTGGGGAGGGGGCACATAAAAAACTGAGCTCTCTGGTCAAATGATAATGGGGGTGACAGGTAAGAGGGTTCCAATGTCAGCACTTTGGTACAGGGGGGGAATTCTACGGTAGCCACTGTCTGATTCACGCTCTCTGGGGTTTGGCCTCAGGAAGGGCTAGTCCTTCCAATCCTTCTTGATGGTCAGGTTCCACTCCCAGGACAGGTGGTCAGTCTTATCATCATCTGTGAACTTGGATTTGATGTTGTAGCTGCCCCGGGCCAGCATGCCCTTTGGGGCCTCTTCCATGGGGGTCAGAAACTCGTACTCCTCTGCTCGGGGGCCATAGCTCCCAACCATGTATTCGGTCTTGTCAACTAAAAAGACAAAAAGAGGCGTATGGAGGCTCCATAGAGGCACCAAGAGGTTCAGGAGCCTCCCATGCATCTTGGGCAAGGCTGAAGCAAAGGGAAGGTCTGTTACTGTTACAACAATCCCCAGAGCAGCTGTAACAATAGGAATCTCACCCAGCTCAGAGCTCCCTTCCCCCCAGGAATGGGCCCCTCCTGTGGGGAGTGACCTGTAAGCACTTGCAGTGCTGTCAGCTGTGAGCTGCTTCCTGCCAAACTCAGGGGGGAATGTGCTCTGGGGGAATCACATCACATGCTGTGCAACCAGGACCATGGGCTGCCCCACCACCGCAGGTCCAGGAGCTCTGCAGAGCTCCACAGCCCTGTGGCACTGAGGACTGTCCCCTCCCGTGAGGAGCTGCTGGGCAGCCCCTGTCACAGCAGCCAAGACGAGCAGGAAGCCCTCACTCACACAGAGCAGCACCAGGTCATAGAGAAGCACTTACTTTTCACACCTTTCCGGAATGTGTGCTGGATGTACTTCAATCCTGACACAATCTCCCTGTTTACCTGCAGAGAGAGGAGCAGGGACTGAGCAGGACGTCTCCATTCATGCTGCCCATGCCTGCAGGAAGAGCCCATTCCTTCAGCACAACCTCGCTTGCAGGGCATGGGTGCTCCCCAGGCCGGCACCGCTGTCCCGTTCCTTCCGTTCCCAGATTGGAATCCTTACCCTAAAGGAGATTTTTATCCGGTATTCCACACCCTCCTTCAGCACAAATGCTTGCTTCTTGTAGCTTTCCAGATCACCTACAGAGACAGGAGAGGGCTGCTCAGAGCTCCTTTGTGCTGTGCTGTGCTCTGGAGTGAATTTCCCTGGCACAAGCAGCTGGGGCAGGAGCTGCAGGGCCCTCTCTGCTGCCGGAGCCAGGCAAGCAATGCCCTGCAACAGACACTGCAGCACAACCCTGCAATCAATTCCAAACTGTTTCTCTGCAGATGTTTGCTCCAAAGCTGTCACCATTCCGAAGCTGCCATGAATGTCACCATGCAGGCTGGAAGAATCTGCCTGCCCCATCTGGCCCCTCACACCTCTACAGAACACCCAGGTGTCACAGAACTGCTGCTGGGCTCCAGGTACAGAACCCGCTGGGGCCAAAGCACTGTGCTCTGCTGCCAACACACACAGGAAGGCTCAGCCACCTTGCCAGCAGTACTCCTGCCAGCTGTGCCCAGGAGCAGGGCTGGCATTCCCTCCCAGCTCACCTGTCAGGTCCAGTTCCAGGGGCCCTGGAGCAGTAGCACAGACCAAGGTCAGTTTGGTCACTACCACATTTGGAGCGTTGGGATCTAGAGACAAGAGATAAAGCTGTTAAACACTCATCCTCGACATTGGCCAGCACAGCTCCTTTTCCTTCCAGAGAACTTCCTGGAAGAGCACAAAAACCAGCAAAACCAGGCTCCAACTCTGTAAGGGTCAGGGCTTCCATTGCACCAGGCCCTGCTCACAGTACTCCACAAAGGCAGAGTGCCACCCCTGCCCCTGAGTCCCTGAGCCAGCAATGGGCACGGGGAGCACAGGCACAGCTCTGTGCTCCTACCCAAACACAGAGCTGGGAGAACAGCTCCCAGCTGGGAGCAGAGGCAAGGCCAGAAGGGACCAACACACCCCAGAGCTCACCTGCATTCACGGTGACGGCGCCCAGCAGGGCCTCCTTGTACTTGCGCAGGCTCTCATCGTCCTTGTCCAGCTCCTGGATCTCCTGGATGCTCTTCTGGGCAGGTGGCTTATAGTTGACAGAGTGTTCATCCTCCTCATTCTCAGCTGCAATCTGGGCCAGCTGCTCTGCCGTTGGCTCCTGCTCTGCCATCCTCACGCACGTGACCACACTGAAGGAGAGAGGAGAGCTGTGACTGCCCCGACCAACACTCCAGCAGCAGGGCTCCCCAGAACTGCTCTGCTGTCACTCTGCAGGCTCCCACTCTCTCTGGGGCCCTTCACGCTGGCCCCTGGGAGACACAGCCCTGCCAAGGCCCCCAGGCCCTGCAGAACCCTCCAGAGGCCATGTCTCATCTTCAGCCTGCAGAGGCCCAGGCAAGAGTGAGAAAAAATTCAGCCTCAGTGCTTTGCTTGTAGTGTAAATACCCCAAAGCCATAGGGAGGACATTCTCCTCCACAAGATCGACCAGGTGAGGCTTTCAGTTGGAATAAACCAGAGCCCAGAATAAACCCAGTTCTGCTCTCCACAACAGGATTCCAGCTAAGAGCAGGCCTCTGTCTCCCCACTGGCATGAATGCCAGGAGCCTCTGCTGGGACCTGGTGCTCATGTTTTGTAACTGTCATGTCAGTGCTCTGTGCAAGGTGCCTTGGCAGAGTGGGATGAGACACCTAGCTCAGCCCTTTGCAAGGATCTGTGGCACACACAACCAGGGAAACAGACAATTAAATAAACAAGATGTGGAACCTGGCTCAGCTGCCCAGGACTCTGCCCAGGAAATGCCCAGCCACACCAAGGGCTAGGCAAAGGTGATGCCAACACTCCATTAAAATCCTCGTAAAAGCCAATGACACATTCAGGAATTCTTGGTGTTCCACAGGGCACGTTGTCTGAAGGGTTATCCTACGGCAAATACCAACCTGGACTCTCTAAAGACTCAGAACACTCTGGCACAGCTTTAGAAAGGCACTGGGGGATGATGTGGCACCATGGGGCTGTACCAGGGCTCTGGCCTTGCGTGGCACAAGCATCTGTGCCAGGAGCTTTTCCTGCTGCAGCTGCACAGCAAACAGCTGGCCCTTCCACATGGCATCCTCCAACATCCTCACACTGAATGGTGTGGAAATTTGTCTTCAAAAGGGCATTTAGTCTCATGTCACAGATGAACAACTGATGAGATTTCATGCCAGTGTCTCCATATCAAACCCAGGCCCTTGCTTCTCCCAAACAGCTGCCAGGCTTGAGGACTCCTAGAAGTGCTGAGCAAACGCTCACTTACACACCCTGCACTGCTCCATCTCCTCCCTGCATCCTGCCCAATCCCCTCCTCCAATGTCCTTTGGCTCACCTCTGGGCTAGACTATACCTCCCATGGTCCACAGTTCATTCTAACACTCACACCTTGCTCTGAGGATACCTGCAGCTTCCAGGAAAGAGATAGAATTTCAGCTCTACAGAATCGAAGTTCCAAACTTGTGGTGACTCCCAAATTCTGTGACTGAGCCTTCTGTGAGAGCACACTAATGGCAGAGGATCCACTAGCATCCACACACGTATCTCCAACAGTGGTAGCTACACTTCTGTGCAGGAGCATCCACGGGCACCCTCCACCTTCCAATTTTCAGACCAAGCAGAGACAAAATCTCTCACACACAGCCAGATCAAGGACAGCAGGAGCCATGGAGCCTCTGCTCCAGCACCTGAAGCTCTTGGAGCCAGTGCTCTGTGAACAACAGCACCAGTCCCAGCGCAGCTCCCATCGCTGGGAGACAGCTGCACTGACTGGGAACAGCCTTGGCGTTCACAGCCCTGACTGCCAGCAGCTGGTCACCTCCAAGAGCCAGAATCCTCTCCTGGCCAGTTTGGAAATGCACCGGTTTGGTGTCAGCACAGAGCTGCCACTCCTCAACAGCTGACCCCCGTGTAACACAACGGTGACAGTTTTCTCCCATGCATCACTAGCCCCATCTCCACCAGACCCACGAGGAGCCCCTCCCACAAACTGGTACTTAGCAACCATCATGACACAGAGGGCACAAAAGAAAGCCCAAATCAACCAAAACCCCAAATCCCCAGCTCTTTGCTCACATTCCTGTGTTCCAGCCTTACTTCTGTGATCCACAGCTAAAGAATCATGCATACCCAGCACACAGATTAATCACAACCCACCCCAACCTTCTCAGGATTTCTAAGGCGACAGGAGCCCACCAGGACTGATAACACCGCAGGGGACCAGAACCAGCATGATTCCAGTCAGCACTGCAGGCCAGGTCTTGGCTCTGGAGAAACAGCCCTTACCTTTCCTATCAGCTTACCCAGAGGTCCTGGGGAACCCCCTGCTCTGTGGAACAGCACAGCCCCCCAGGAACTGCCAGGGCTGCAGGAAGGGACCCCAGCCTGTGCTGGAAGCAGGGTACAGAAGGGCTCCTGGACCTTCAGAAACAGACCCCAGCTCCCAGAAGGTCCTCAGGATCACAGCAGCCTGTAGAAGGCAGCAGGAGGCTGAATCCTGGGAATTTGCACTCTACCTTCACTGCTCCCTCAACCCAGCAGATTCTTCCGGATTCTCAGCGTGTTTAGAGCAGGACAGAGCAGCTGCAGCAGCCAGAGCCCCACCTCCTGCCAGCAGCAGCACCAGCGGGAATATCCCTGCTGGTGTCCGAGCAGACAGCGGGAACCACTGACTCCTGGAATCCCGATCCACGGCAGCAGCGAGGCCAGCATTAGTCAGAGGATCTTCAGATGAGCTAATCGGCTTCCGACAGCCGCCAGGCCTCGGCGCAGCCGTGGACGCAACAGGGCCCGTTCCAGCAGTCCCCACCCTTCCTTCTTCCCGCGCAGCCACCCAGAGAGCTCGCTGGAATGTGACCCAGCAGTAAGCGCTTCTCCAGGGTCCTGTCCCAGCTGCTCTGCCAGGACGGGGAGCCAGAACAGCCTGAACAGCCTGGCTGCTCCACACGGGCAGCTCAGAGGGCTCCAGGGCAGCACAGGGGAGTGGGGACACCAGCAGCACAGGCGGGACAGGAGCCCAGCTGGCACCTCCTGAGGCTGGGCGCTGTCAGGGCATCTCCAGGTACCACTGCTGCACCAGCTGCTCTGTAAGAGCATCCAGAGAATTCTCACCCCACCCGATCCCCCCAGGGTGACTCACAGCCCCACGCGGGAAGGACTTGGGAACAGGAGGACACACTGCTGCCCAGCGGGGACTCGGCAGTCTGAGGATGGAGGATTTTTTTTCTTTTCGCTCTGACATATCCCTGACCTGTCGTTCACCTGCAAGGGTGAACCGTGCAGAGCCAGGCTGAGGGCTCACAAACAGCTCCAGAAGCATAAAGGCCACGGGCAGTGCCACACCAGGGATGCAAACCAGCACCGTGGGTACCTGGAGCCGGGACTGTGACCCATCCCTGTGTGCCAGCAGCCGAACCCACAGCGGTGAAACTGTCCCCACTCTGCAGCCATGGAATAAGCTCCTCCACACTGGAAAAACGCTTGGACAAACGGAGCAAGAGAGCAGACCCGAAACCCTCAAGTGAACCAGCGCGGCCAGGGGCTCTTCTCATCACAAACAAACGACGGTCACGGCTCTCAGCCAGCTCTCGGGAAAACGCCACTGCTCCCGCTGGAGTGATGATGGCGGGGCAGCGCAGGAACCGCGGCCCCCGTGCAAACCCCCGCCGGCGCTCGAGGCGCACCCGGCCCGCGGCGGCCGGGGTGGAATGGCCCTGCCTCGCCGCGGAGCAGCCCGGCTCTTGTGCAGCCTCCCAGTTCCTCATTCCACGCCGAGCGGCCATTTATGGACAGCCCGTGCGCGCCGGAGGCACGGCCGAGCGCGGGACATGTCGGGCCGGGCGATCCCCGCACCGCCCCTCGGCCCGAGCACCGGGCACAGCCCGCCGGGAGCCGCCCCAGCCCCTCAGGGGAGCGCGGGCCGCCCGCCCCGCCCTCGCCCCACGCGCTCCGCTCCGGGCCGGCCCCACCGGGGGCGGCGGCTCCCCCGGCCTTCGGAAGGTCGCGCAAGGGCACCGGAGCCCCGCGCCCGCCCCTCGGCCGCGCCCGGCCCTTCCCGCGGCCAGCGCGGCGCGCCCGGCTCGCCGTGCCTCAGCCCCCCCCCTCGCCGCTCCCGCCGTACCGGTCTCGCTCGCTCCGCGCTGCGCTGCCAACGCCGCGGATCCGCCCAGGCCCCGCGCGCCCCCGCACTTCCGGGACACGCCCGGCACTTCCCGTTACTCGCCGCCGCGCCGCCGCCGCGCTTCCGGCCGCGGACCGCGCGCTGATTGGCCCGGGGGGGGAGGGGGGGGCGCATGGGAGGGGCGGAACGGACCGGATGGGCGGGACCGAGGCGGAGCGGGGCAGCACCGGCAGGGCGGGGCAGACAGGGATCGGGACAGGAGAGCGGTCCGCGAGCGAGAACGGATCAGGGATCAGCGGGGCAGGACGGGACCAGGCCCGGGACACGGCAGAGTGGCGCGGAGCATCACGGTATGTGCGGGAGCGGGACGGGGCGCGGACCGCAGCAAGGCACCAGCCACAGCTCTAGACATGGTTCTATTTTATTACGGCAAAGGTGAAAAAGCCACCTTGGCCCAACAGGCAACCAGAAAAATTTATCCCAAAAATAACTCGGTACAAAACAGGTCTGCTGAGAATTAAAAAAAACCTTTACAGGAGTTAAAACCTATCCCAGAACGTAAAAGTAAAACAAATCCCATCCTCGGTAGTAGTAGCCACAGCCGCAGCCCCTGCCGGGAGTGTGGAGCAAGATTGGAGTCCTTCCCTGCGCCCACTGCTGCCGCTTTAGCTGGTGTCCATCTGGAAGAGAGGGAGGAATGTCACCACAGCCCTGGCACAGTAGCACCCCTGCACCCGAGCCCACCCAGCCCTGCGGGCAGCCCGGCTCTGCTGAGCCCCAAGCACGGGGGCACAGGGACAGGTGGGTGCAAGCACAGCGCACCGTGCTGAGCACGACAGCAGAGCGCACCCCGACTCTGCTCCAGGGCTTTCCCTAGAGTCCTGCTCATCACACTCCTTCCATGCTCTTGCCCTGACCTATCCTGGTCCTGAACCACCCACTCGGTGTCCTTGTGGCCTCGGCTTTGTTGGATCCTGGCCCAGGTACGGCACAGGCTGAGCAAGTTCCAGGTACAGCTACAACCTGCCCATGGCTCATTTCTGCCACCAGCATTACACCCTTTCCCCAGCAGCACACCACACAGCTCTTCCACATGAGATTTTCCTTTGTTTTCCCATTCCTGCAGCCTATCAGCTCTGTGAGTTTTGTTCTGCAGCTGCTGCTCATAGTGGCTGCTCCAGCTACGGAGCCTGGCAAGAGCAGAGCCTGTTCCTCAGCCATCAGGAACAGGTGACAAACGGCTCTGGAAAGCGAAGCTCAGGCCCAAGCCAAGGCACAGCGCAGCTTCGGAGTGAGACTGCTTCAGTCCAAGGAGCTGGAAAATGCTTTCTCTTTTCTGCCAGCTCCAGACTGCCAGCTTTCCAGGATGAGATGCTGTGGGGAGCCCACTACCATGCCCAAGCAGCACTTACCCTGGCATTGTAAGCATCCAGCTGTGCATCTAGTTCTTCTGCAGAGAGCTGCTGTTTGGAAGTTCTTCCAGCTCCTCTGCCTCTCCCTCTGTTCCCGCCACGAGTCCCTCGCCTGTTGCCTCCACCTCCAAATCCCCCTGAGACCCCGCGGTTTCTGGTCATGCCACCTCTGTTTACACTGTAAGTTTTAAAAGCAGCGTTTTAGTGCCTTCAGTGAAGCCAAAGAGGACCCAGGCTCCCCAGCAGGGAGGGTCCTGCCCTTCCCGCCCACCTGCCCGGGCAGGGGCTCCCCCACCTCTGTGCTGGTCTCCGCTGCGTGTCGATCTGTGACGTGACCAGCTGGATGTTCATGGGGCGCCCTGCAGGAGGAGAGCAGCCGTGAGCAGGACACACACACACGGGGCAGGACGGGCAGGAGGGACTGGGGTGAGGGAGAAATGCACCAGGGGAGGGACACGGGTATGCAGGGACCCCGCTCCAGCCAAGGAACGCCACCTCACCGTCCAGGGGCACCCCGTTGTACTGCTTCATGGCCTTCAGCGCGTCGGCCTTCCTCTCGAAGTGCACGTCTGCCGTCCCCAGGCTGCGGCCGGATCTGTCATAGTGCACAGCTGCCTTCTTCAAGGTCCCAAACTCCGCAAAGAGCTCCTGGGAATGGGAGAGAAAGGAGCCCATCCATCAATGCTGCTGCCAACACTGCAGCACCCCACAGACACACTCGGTGTCAGTGCTCGTCCCACCGCCTCAGACAGCCTGGACAAACACCCAGTGGCACAGCGGAGCACAGCCCATCTGCAAGACTCCAGGCAGCTGTCACAAGTGGCAAAATCAAGCAGGACTCCACACTTGTGTCCTGCAGGAGGCACATTCACAGCCAGTGAAGCAGATTCAAGGGATGCTGACCTGTTTTTGTTTTGTTTTTTTTTTGTTTTTTTTTTTTTCCAGGGGAACTGGAGGTCTTTGTTGAAGATGAATCAAAGTGGCAACAATTAAAAATACTGCAGACCCCAGACACCTTTCTCAGAGGAGAATGACCACGTGAGTGCAGGGATCCACGAGACCACGGCACTTTTACTGCTGGACTTGTGCCCATCAGGAACATACCCCAAAAATGGAGCCCAACAAAGTCCTCTGCTGAGGTCTGCCCTTTGCTGCCACAAAGGCTGGAAATAAAGAGGCAGCAACAGAGGCACCAATTTTGTTTCTCAGGCACTACAAGTGGGAAGGCAACAAGGTTACTGCACTGCCTGTGTCAACCTGCTTCCGCGTCACAGCAGGGCTCTCAGCAGGGCTGCTGCAGGAGAACTGCAAAGGGCACCTGGCAGATGCTTTCTGGACAGAATGTGGCAGGCGAGGCTGTGTCAGCTCTGCCCAGAGCCCGGGTCAGCTGCTCCTGCCTCAGAGGACACAAAGAGGAACACTGCACAGCTCCTTTGTGACTAGAGCACCTTCGGCCTCTCACACCACAGAAAGAGGCATTAGCACAGGAACAACACCACATCTGAGGCAATGCTAAATTATGGGGCTGGGGGCCAAAGACATTGAGCCAGCCCTGCTGCTAAACAAACCCCAGTGGGAGCTTGTGCAGCAGCAGGAAGTGAGTCCTGGCTGCACACAGGGCACAGGGGCTGAGTTTTACACACTGCTGCCTCACTGCAACAAACAGGAACTTATTTAAACCCAGTCTGAACTTACACGAGGGAAAGAACTGGAGTGCAGCACACTACCCAGGGAGTAGGGGACCTGCCAGAGCTCCTTTCCCATTCCCCACACAGCCAGATGGGTGGGGGAGAGGCTGAATGAACGAACTGATGAGGAGAGTCTAGCAGCAGTGGTTTGGTTTTCCCTGGTGAGGCCACGAGAGCCAGAGGCCAGGGTGATGGTAGCACTCTGTCGTGCAGGAGCCCCCGCCAGGGACACACGTGGCACTCAATCCTGCACAGCTCACAGCCCACTCCTGACCCTGGGACACCCCTCAGCCTCCAGCCCTGAGGCAGCTGCCCCAAGCACCCGACTGCAGGCACCGTGGGCTCTGACAGCCCAGCCAGGCATGGCCATGACACGCGGAGGGCAGGACACCAAGGCAGAGGAGCTGTTCTCGTGACAAATAACTACCTGGCTACACTGATGGCTGCATCTTTGGGAACCCCCTGACACCCACCAGAGTGTGGACTGACAAAGCAGCAGAGCCCAGGGCACGGTTAGGGACAGCTACAGCTGTGCAGAGCAGGAGCTCACAGTGATCCTCCAGTCACAGCATGATCCAGCAGCCACAGCATCACTCCCTGTGCACCAGGTACTTACAAAGCACCTATAAACTGGATTTTCCAGCCCCCTGGAGACCACCACGATCGCGGCAAAGCAGGCATATAGTACCAACCCCATCACCAGGGATTCACTCGGCCCCGAGCGCAGTGGGAGCAGGGCCGGCGGGGCTCCCGCGGGCTCCCGCGGGCACCCGGCCGGGGCCAACGAACGAGGCCCCGCTTCCCGCGGCGCCTCCCCGAGCCGCACCTGGATGTCCGCATCCGAAACGCCGAAGTCCAGGTTGGAGACGAGCAGCTTTCCGCCGGTCTCCACGCCGGCCCCCGCCCCGAAGCCGCTGTCGAACAGGTCGTGCTGCCACTTCTCGGGGAGTTGCTTCGGCTGCAACGAGACCGGGACGTGGCTGACCGGCGCCAGGGCCTCGCAGCCCGCGGCCGCGCCGGGAGTGGACAAAGGGCCTCCCGCGTCCGCGCCCCCGCCCCGCGCGGACCCTCCGCCCCAGCCCGCCGCGCCGCCGCGGCCCAAGCTCCGCCTGCCCCGTCCGCCGCCCCGGCCGGGCCCGCCCCCGCGTGCGGTGCCGCCCCGGCCCCGGCCGCCCCGGCCGCCCCGGCTGGCCCCACGCTGGCTCCGGTTGAGCTTAATGATGTCGTCCAGGGACATGTCCATCTTGTCGGCCATGATGGCGGCACCGCTCCCACCCGCACTTCCGGCCGCGCTGCGCCCGCGCCGGAAGCGGAAGAGGCGGGGCAGAGGCGCGGCACGGCGGGCGCGCGAAGCTCTGTGGGGCGGGCGGCACTTCCGGCGGGACCGGGACCGGGAGAGGAGCGGGACATGCGGGTCCGCGTGCGGAGCTGGCACGGAGTCGCGTCCTGGCTGTGGGTGGCGAACGACGAGAACTGCGGCATCTGCCGGATGGCTTTCAACGGCTGCTGCCCCGACTGTGAGTACGGGACCGGCACCGGCACCGGGCACTGCGCGCTGGGCGGGGCTGACGGTGTGTCCGTGCCGCAGGTAAGGTGCCCGGCGACGACTGCCCGTTGGTGTGGGGGCAGTGCTCGCACTGCTTCCACATGCACTGCATCCTCAAGTGGCTGAACTCGCAGCAGGTGCAGCAGCACTGCCCCATGTGCCGCCAGGAGTGGAAGTTCCGCGAGTGACGGCGGCACCGGGCACGGGGATGGGCCGTGGCCCGCCCCCGGCCGGCCCGGGCCGCTCAATAAATGTGCGACGCCAGTCGCGTGTCCGTGTCCGTGTCGGTGTCCCGCGCTCGGAGCGGGGCCGGGCGGTGGCTCCGCCGGGCGCCCCGCGGGCTCCGCCGCCCCGGAAACCGAGTGGCGGCGGGGCGGGCGAGGCGGGACCCCGGCCCCGGTGCTACGACTCCCCGGCACCGTGCACGCTGCTCGCGCTGGGCCGCCCGCCGAGCCCCCGTACCTGCGGACGGCCCGGGCCCACCGATGCTCGGTGGGCAGAGCCCCGGGGCTGCTCTCCGATCCGTGCCGCTCGACACCGACGGCTCTGCCGGACCCGATGTCGCTGCGCTGCTGCCCGGCCCGGCCCGCTCCCCGTGGGGCTCTACCCGCGGTGAGCACCGGGGCTCGGGCTGGGACGCTGGGCACGGCTCGTGCCCGCACCGCCGGTTCCGGAGCCCCTCAGCCCCGCGGTGCTCTGCCGTGAGCGCCGGAGCAGGGTCCCCACCGGCGGGGGCTGGGGCTCCCCCTGTGCCGGTCACACGGTGTGACCGGTGCCTCCCGCAGTGCTGTGTGTCACAGCTGTGGTGTGATGGTGCCTCCCGCAGGTGCTCTGTGTGACCGGCGCCCCGTGGAGCTGCCAGGACTCCCCCGTGTAAGGCAGGTCTGGCTCTGTCCCTGGCCCCCGCGGAGTGTGCAGCTGCCTGAGCGGTGCTGGTGGCTCTGGGGTGACAATAAACCTGCTCGGGATGGCTCTGCGTGTCTGTCCTTGCTAGGGAGGGGGGAGCCCACCCAGACCTGGCAGCTCTGGGCTGCTGAGCCCGCCACTCCCTCCCGTGGTGCTGAGGCTGCTCAGGTACCCAGCAGAACAAAACCCCTTAGAGGATGGCCCAATGCCTGTGGGAGCTGCAGGGCACGGTGCAGGGCCAGCAGGGGTCAGGGGCTGTGCAGAGGGGCAGGTGACACTGTCCCTGTGTGCCCCCAGACAGAAAGGCCCTGCTCCCCCTTGTGCAGCAGGGGACCTGGCACAGCCTCTGCCCAGCCCTGGGGCAGCTCTGCAGCAGGACACAGACTGGGGAGACACAGGACAGTGGGGTCCCTGGCAGAGAGACCCCTGGACAGGTATCTAGGGTTGTCACCTCCTCCACAGGTGATCCAGAACACAGCAGCCAGCCTGGCTGCAGTCCCCATGCTGGTGGTGCCCAGGCCCTGCCTGGCCCACGTGGCTACCCTGCTCATTAGGAGAGCCCAAGGAGTCCCCCCTCTCCCCCCAGTGCCCCTGGCTGCAGCTCTGGCACATGTGGACCTGCCCTGCTGTGCCAGCCAGAGCCCAGGAAGGGCCAGCAGGTGTGTGGTGGCTGCCATGGAGCTGCAGGGATGCAGTGTGAGTGTGGTGCTCCCTCTCAGTGCCCTATGCCCCCCTTCTGCTGCCTGGGTTCCAGCCCCAAAAAGACCAATGCCCAGCTCTTGAATATTTTATTAATGATCAGCAACAAAAGTTTACAAGAGAGAGGACACCAGACACAGCCTGGAAGGACCATCTGGCACAGTGCAGTGAGCTGCTCAGGATACTCACCACAGTATCCTGGAATGTAAGAGGGAAAAGGGGCTCACAGCTCAGGACCCATTCTCCCAGCCCTGCACGTCCCCTTAGGGGCAGGCACGCTGCATGTCAGCCATCAGAAAACAACCCCAAACCTTAACCTGGCCAGGTCCCACCCTCAGGTAACCCGTTGGGCACAAGGTGGGCTCTGAGCATGGTCCATCGGGTCCTGCTGCCTTGCAGATGGGAGAGCTTTGGGAAAAGGTCCCAGGCTCCCTGTGCCTCGAGTGGGGAAATGCCTGGACCCAGCAGCACCTGCCCCTTCAGCAGCTGCCACCTGCAGCCTGTCACTGGGGCAGCAAAGGATCTTCCTTTATCCAGCTCAGCCCAAAGTGGCTCTGGCTGTGGACAGGGGCAGGAGCTGAGAAGAGGCAGCACAGTGAACCCAGAGCCCAGCACCACCTCTGGCAGCCAGCCCCTGCAGGAGGAACCACAGGAGCCCTGTCTTGTCCCCGAGGCTGCTCTACCTGTCCAGCAGCCACAGCACTGCCCAGGGGCTGCTCTGCAAGGCAGAGCCTGCTCAGGGCAGCCAGGGCAGGGCAAGGGGCACGGGCAGCTCCTCCACTGCCCTCCCACTGAGAGCCAGAAATGGCAGAAGGTAAAAGCACATCAACATGTTAAAACATTAGTTATAATTAAAACCTTTTTGTTTTGTCAAATCTCCTCCTGGGAAAAGGGACAGGGACTGATTAACGGAGATAAAACTAGGCAACGGAATCCCAGCTCGTTATGTCTGCATAATTAGTGCAGGAGGAGCTAGGACAGCAGAGGGTAGGACAGCACATCCTGCGTGCCAGCAGCACTGCCCCTCTTCAGGGCTCCTTTCCTGAAGAGCAGTTGCTCTGCCAGAGGGTGAAGTTGCAGCACTCTGTGGCTCACCCATCCCCACTAGTGCTTCTCCTCCTCCAGCCTCCTCATGGCCTCCAGCACAGCCAGCTCTTTTGCTTCTTTCTTCTGGTTGCGCGCTTCAAACTCCAGCCTGCAAATATCACACAATGTCCTAAGATTCTCATTCACCCATGCTGCTTGTAGACAAAACACCTGGAGCAGGGGAGCATTGCCTTCTATGCTGCTCAGTTCTGAGAGCACTTCAGAAGCCCCCAAGACCCCCAGAGCCTCTCCCAGAGCTTCCCATGGCTGTTGCCAGCACTCTGCAGTCCTGGACTCCCACACTGGTCACAACTACTGTCTCCCTCTGTGGAAGAAGCTGCTATTCTATTCTTGGGCTGTCCTGGGTGTTGTAACACCAATATCAAATTTATCACTCATGTGAGCCAAGGTGCTGAAAGTGAAGGACTCAGGCCTAAAAGGCCAAAGCTCTGAAAGAAGCAACATGCTCTTTCACCTGGGATACAGCAAAGGAAATTTATCATTAAAGGAGGAAAACCAATAAATGTGCCGTGCAGCACGTTCTGGCACAGCAGAGTTCAGCTGTTCCCTTCCCTGTACAGATTGGTACAATCACATCTACAGCCTGCACAAGCCATGAAGGAGGAAGCCAAGTTTGCTGACTCTGCCTTCAGATAACACCTCTCCTTGTTTGGTCCCATCCATCAGTCCCCAGACACTCTGGATGGAACAGTACGTGACAGAAACCGGAGGCAAAGAAATCCAACCTGTTCTTGATGATTCTTTGCACAATTAGATCTGTGGTGAGATTGCTGCCACTGTCCACCAGCTGGAAAATGCCACGTTGCTTCGGTTCCTGCAAACAGACACAGATAGGGCTATGCAAACACGTGGGGCCTGGGTGTGCAGCTGAGCTGAGCTGTGCAGGGTGACAGGCAGCATGCAGTGGTCTCCTCGGAGGCACAACAAACACTCCCTGAAAGCAAAGCTCCCTGAAAGCAAAGCTCCCTGAAAGCAAAGCTCCACGTACACAGGAGCTGCCCAGGACAGACAGCAAAGCACACAGGATTTCTCACTCTGCCATGAAGGCATCAGAAAGTGGCAGAGCAAAACAGTGCTTGGGAGAGTGGAGCTGCTGGGAAAGATTTACTGACTGCTCCACATAGCTGCCCTCAGGGGTGGATGAAAAGCTGCATCTCCTGCCAAAGCCTCCTCTGCAATACACCTCCTCAGTCCAGGAACACAACCAGAGCCAGACTCTGTCTATCAAATGCTGACAAAGCCACTGGCACTTTACCTCATATGGATCAGAACCGTCCTTGTCTGGCACCACCTCAGTCATCCCATGACAAACAAGTGCTACCTGAAGGAGGGCACAAAAGTCACTGACAACATCCAAAAGATGACAGGGACATTTCCTGCCACTACTCGCACTGAGCACAACCTGGAGACCAGCACAGCCACCCTCCTGCACCAGCCTGGCAGTCCCAGTCTGAGCAGGACACTCCCTCCTTGCACCCCTGTGCTGTCTTGCACCACTTCAGCTCCCCACAATCTCCACGTCCATCCATGTGCAAGGACTCACCCTGAAGTGATCCAACAGATCAGCAGTGACAGCATAGGGAGCTCCAATCACCACCTCTGAGACATACTAAAAAAGGAACCAGGCAGAGTCCAGATTTGAAAAAAAAACCCACCAAACAAAAACCCAAAATCCAATCCCAAGCCAGAAGGCAGCTGCTTCTTAAAGAGACCTGAGCAGGTCACCTGGCTATAGAGTCAGAAGTTCAAATAAGGGAACAGAGAAGTGGGTTCAGCAGCAACTGCTTGTCACACAACAGCTTTTTGTTCCTCTACAGAATGTCCTTTCTGTGCCTACAGAGCAAATCCAAAAGATAATTGCTCCAGGCACACATTTCTGGGGCTCCCCACAATTTTGTCCCAGGCATTTTCTCCCCTGATGCAGGGAGCAGTTTTCTAGTGGCACGTGTCCGAGCCACACAGGTCCCTATGTGGCATCCAGCCCTGTCACTGCCAGCAGAGCAGCTGCATGGGTCACCAGCTTGGATCAGCCAGGATGGCACAAGAGCCCAGCAGAGCCTCCCAAGAGTTTACCAGCACCTCTGGCAGCCTCAAGTGATTCATCCTGTCTGTCTTCTCAGGGCACACCAAGGAACTCCTGCAAGGTCACTGAGCACAAGTGAACATCAGCAGGCTCTGGGCAATTCTGGAAGAGTGCAGAGACACCAACTCACCCTGCAGGCCAGGACACTGAGGGTTCTCTCGTGGATGTTCATGATGGGATAGTTCTTCCCTTTGTAGCGATTCACCTCCTACAGCAAAGCACCAGGCACAGTCAGAAGGGAGACAGAGCAACTTCTTTCCCTCCTGCTCCCTCCCAAAATGACTGGTCAGTACATCCCTGTCCTGTCTCAGGGAGCACAGCCTGCCTGTTCAGAGAACAGGCCCAAGCTGCTCTGCCTTTGGGACAGGTTCTACACAGACCTGATCGAAATGCAGCCCAGCAATGATGTAGGGTTTCTCTGCCAACTGGTGAACTTTCTCCAGGAAATCCACATGACCAACATCTGCAGATCTGTTTAAGGAATTGAAGCTCACATGGAAAAGAGAGGGAGGAAGACAGAAATAGAGTCACTAAAAAATGACAGTGGGGGGCAGGAATCCCTAGGATTTTATTCTTGCACTACTTATTGCCTATTTCCAAGAACAGCTGCTGCCTCCCTCCTCAGGTTCCACTGGTTCTGGGCAAAAGCCAGTGACTTTTTCAGCTTCACCTTACATGGACTCAGCTTTGCCTCTATCCAGAGTTTCTACTTGTTCCAGATGTTCTGGCACAAAGCCTCAAAGCCCGCCCCAGGAACAGCGTGTCACCTCCAGATACTGTGGCAGCCAGTCCTCACTGCAATCATTAGAGTGTTGAGAGTATCCATCTGCCTTCCTGAAATCCAACAGCCACAGACTGCTCCACAGAGGAGCTATAGCTTCTTTCTTAGCATCCTGTGACTAAGAAACTGCCAGAAGAACTCACTCCTGACTCCTCCCTCACATGCAGATACAGAAAAGGAAAAATAATATGAGGCAAACATGCAGTCTGGCACCTTCCCACATGAGAACATCAGACAAAGACCACTGTGCAGCCAAAGAGAGCCAAGGATACGGAACAGGTCGAAGGCTCCAGCCACGTAGATGATGGTGTCCCCCGGCTGCGGCTCCTTCCCTGATGCAAACTGGATGATCTTCTGGGATGTCTGCAGGAACTGTGAAACGCCAGTCCAGGGACTGTGACCTTTGGGCCCCTGTGGAAACACACACCAAACACGGCTTCTTTTCAGGCTCTGGGAGGAGGTTTGGACAACACAGAGCACAGTGCTGGCCAATCTGCTCATCTGAATTTGCTGGCAACTGGAACAACTCCCAGCACCTTGGACTTTCTACGTTCCTGGCACCGAGTGTTTAGATAATTTTGCAAAGCTCTTTATGCCCTGTCTAAATCATCACCTCAGCAGACAGCTCAGGAGATGCCAAGAGGAAAGCTCAGGAAGGAGGAAGACAACAGGGCAGGTTTGAATTTCCATGAGAAGCAAGACGTGCTCAGGAGACAACACACGACCAACCTACGCTCTGCCAAGCCTCAGGGCAGCTGCCTGGCCCCTCAGCTCTGAGGACAGAGCTCGGTCCCCACCACGTGGGAGCTGTGCAAACAGCCACCAAGTCACCTGCTCTGCCACCCAAAGCTGCTCCACGGGACTTGGCAGGACACAGACACTGCAGCTGAGGCCAGAGCAGGCCCTGCAAAGGGCAGCACGCAGACAGCTCAGCTGTCAGGGTCACGTAGGGTCCCCAGTGCCCTGATCCATTCTACCCATGCCCCAGAAAACAGCCATGCTAGAGCAATATGTCCCAAAACACCTACTCAAAACCCCCAAAATAGTGGGGAACTAAGGAAGATTCAGACAGGTCAGCAAATCCCCTGTGAGTAAAAAAGACTTGCTCGAGCTGCTGGTGCAGCTCATCAAGCAGGGACAATCCAGCTGCCAAGGAAATAAACAGGGCTGGCTCTTTAGGAGCAGTGAGAGCCTGGAGCTGGCAACTGGAACACAGAGAGGGCTGCGCTGCCCTCAAGCTCTGCACCAGTGTGGTCACGCAGCTGCCATGTCCACACCTCCCAAACCTAACACAACACCTTCAAAACAACACCAGCACTGGGAGGAGCATCCTCAGAGGCTGTCCCCAGGCTGGAACCATTGGCACTTGGGAAGTGGCAGGAAGGAATTTACAAGCAAGGAAGGAGCCCAGCACAGCAGGCTCAGAGGAGACAACAGCCCTGGGGTGCCACTGAAGGACAGCTCGTGCACTGCCCTGTGCCACACCTGCCCCTCACTCCCTCTGCAGGCGCTGCCATATGGGGACAGCAGACGTTCACTGAGACATTACTGCTACATGTGGGAGGACAAACAAGCCTGCAACAGGCCAGAAAGCACACTGGGAATCTTTCTCAGGCAGGACAACAACCAGACGTCCACGACCAGAACTCACATTACCTTCCCAAAGTTGTCAGTGTGCTTCCGATAGTCTAGGTCCTCATCCTGAAGGGAGATAAAGAGTCAAAATGTTTAAGCACTTGCACAGCTCATCCGACCAAGACATGCTTGTGTGTGGGAAGTGCTGGGAAGGCCAGGCTCAAAACGCGTACCAGGGATCCAGGGCACTGAATGCTGACAAACTGGTTAATACCTAAACCAGAGTCCTGTCCCAGCATGAGTCAGAGGAAATGTGTCCTTATCTGATCCCAGCTTGGCACTGCCAGCAAAGGTGGTTCTTGCCCAACTTGCAGCCCTAAGAGTGCTGCACAGCTGCATCCTCCCTCAGCCCAGCAAGCCCCTGACAGGACAGCATCCCTTCTGCCAAAGACCCTCACAAGAGGCAGGCTTAGGTATCTGCAGCAGCCAGCAGCACCGGGCAGATCTCGGTGTCAACTCCTGTGCTACAGCTAAGCCAATTTAACAGCTCAGCACACCAAAACATCTCCCTATGTCCCTCAATTCACCTGTGGGTCACTTGTTTTTGCAGTTATCCAGGTGATTCTATTCACAGATTACTTCATTACTCAGTAAATTCAACTCATTACCTGACATAAAACCAGACTTTACTTTTCCCTGGTCAGGTTAGCTCCCAACCAGAGAGTGAGCTGAGGAGACTCAAGAAAGGTCTGATTAGACTAGAGACAACAGAAGGCAGAAGCATGAAGCTCAGTGGGAAGGGAGAGGAGTTTCTAACTCTGGCAGCACCTGGCTGACAGATCAATGTGCCTGCACTGTGTTATTTCACCCTGGGAGAAGTCATGGGCTTGCCTGCAGCTCCCCTAACATTCCCACGGCCCACACTGATCATGAGGCATCAGAGTGTGTTCCATCACTCTGTGATCTCAGACACGTTGAAGCAAACATGAGCAGGCTGTTTTGCTGCCACTGCCCGTTCTCCAAGCACCTGGGAGCCAGGCCCAGGAGCTCTGCTCCTCTGCTCTGCCCCATCTGGAGCAGCAGAGGGGAAGAGCTGTGCATGCCCTGTACTCCACCTCCCACCCAAAGCCCTCTGACTCACTATGTTGCTGTGGTGAGCCTTAGTCATGAGCAGCATGCGGCCAACAAGGTCAGTGGTGGACACGCCTTGAGTGCGTTTGCATTCCCTGCAGGAGACAAGCAAAGGATGAAGCAGAAGCCACAGGAGCCAAGGCTCTGTCTTCCCACCATTGCCATGGGGACCCCTGTGACACCTGATAAATGAAAACCAGGGGCTGTCCTGAGGAAGCCTTTCTTCTCAAGAACAGCATTTATTTGCTGAGCCTCTGCATCATCCTCACGCCACAGCAGCTGCTTGTGTGAACGCTTCCCTCACTCAGGCATCCCACCAGAGCCAGCTCTCGGTGAGGCTTTAAAACCAGACCAAGCCTCTGCCAGGAACCAGACAGCCCCACTGGGCAGGAATGTCTGCCCCACTTCCCTGAAGCCAAAATGCTGGGAGCAGTTGAAGCTCTGACACACATACAGCCAAATTCAGGTGTGACCTGAAGAGTGGTATGTTCCATCTGACTTCCCTTCAAGGCACAAAGTCCCAGGAACTCTGCCCAAAACAAGATAAACAGGTAAGCAGCAACAGGTTACCTGTATCGCCCTGCTGTCTTTACTTCCTCATAGGTGTCCTTGCCATCGATAGTTAAGGTGATGTCATCTGCAGAGAGAGAAAAGCCTCAGAACTGTACCCAAGCTCTCCTGCACAAAAGCAGCAGCTGTGCAGGTCCCACACACATGCAACTCTGCAATCCAAATCCCTGTGCATGCACAGGGGACATGTCCTGTGCCCCACAAAGATGTCGGGGGGGGGGTTTAAGACTACTGTGTCTGTGGAGACAAGGATATTCCTGGACCTGAACACCATTACCCATCTGGTGCACTGCTGGGTGCCCTGCAGCAGCAGGCACAGCTGATTGATTATTGTCTGAATGATAATAAACAAGCACTATCTGTATCAATGCTAAAAATGAACCTTTTAGCTCTTCTGGGACTGGTTTTAACCCTTGGCTCATGTTACAAGTTTTCAATCAATGGAACGTTCTTCCTCTCAGTGACTGCACTCCCACAGTGACATCCAGGACCCTCTACTGAGGCCATTCTGGTTCATCTCTGGCACAGGGCTCCCAACTCCCTCTGCAGAAACACCTCTCATACTTTTGGGGATGGTACAAAGCCTTCACAAGCAAAAGCTAAGCTGGTTTCCCTTTGCCAAAAGAGTCAGAGGGCAGCCCATGAGTGTGCCTGCAGAGGGGGTGCCTCAGTCCTGCTCAGTTCTCCTAAAACCCCACAGCCTCCCCTCAGAGCACAGGCGGGCACACACTGCCAGCACAGCCTGGCGTGCCAGCAGAGGCACAAAGAGAGGGTTGCTGTTACCACCTCAGGTAAGCTCAGCTATTTCCAAATTCAGCTTTTGCACAAACACAGCCTGGCGAAACTGCCGGTGCAGGGGTGTTGCTCAGGAGAGCACGGAACGATTGCGACAGGTCAGCAGGTGGCAGAGGGGACACATGCAAGCAGCTGGAGCAGGGGCCACGAGCACTCCCCTGCTGTCATCACCCCTCACCACACCCTGTAAGTGCTCACGTACACCAAACACACTCAGGGCAGGCAAAGAAGTTAATGAGGAATTTGATAACCACTCCATCCACGTGAAAAAAGAATATATATCTTCTAAAGATTAAGGATTTATTTACACTTTGTGAAATACTTGGCTTATCAACAGCAGGTGGCTGGGATCAGATGAGAGATACACCAAATGAGTGCAAAGACTACTCCTGGTCAAAGTAACAAAATTGCTTCAGAGGGGCAGGGAAGAAGGGCTGGGGCTTAATGACCATTGGCAGCTGCCCAGGAAGGGACAGAGTCCCAGAGCAAGAACATTTCCTCAGAACACTGGTTCTCTTTAGCAACTGTACACCAAAAAGTATTCACACTAAGAACTAGGTCTCTGGCCATACAGTCAGCTGAGTCATTGAACAGCTTATCAGCTGGATAAAGAGAGGAGCTTTTCAGATCTAACCTTGTCCCAGGATAAGTAGAAATAAACATGGTTGTATTTCTGCATGCTTTCCTTTTCAATAGTGTTTTTCACACTTAAGTTTTGTAAATGGCTTTGTGCAAATTTCTGCTGGTGCTAAGGGCAACCTTGGGATAATTTTAAATGACACATTTCACCTTTGTAAGTTAAAACCAAGGGCCCTGTCCGCTCTCGAGATTTTGAGCACTCTGATGTTTCTCCAGCCCATGTGACCAGAAGCAGCTGTGCTGCCCAGTGCAGGTGCTGAGGAGGCAGAGCGCTGTCCCCCTGACCCTGCAGCCCCCAGGACACTGCTGGATTGCAGCAGGGCACCTGCAGCACACAGCCCACGTTAGCACAGCCACTGCCCCAAACACCACTCACCCCCATGCACGCAGAAGTCGCAGCTGTACTTGTCCAGGGTTTCCAGCGTGGTGACATAAGGAGCTCCAGGAGCAATCTCATCCACCCACTTGATGGCCTGCACCATTTTGTACCTCTCCTCCTGAGTGAAGACGGGGGGACCCTTGTGCTTGGCAATCTCCTCTGGGGGAGAAACAAAATTCCAGTTAGAAGCACGTCCTGCAGCTACAGTGGCTCTCAGTCACTGCTGCACTCCTTTCATGGGCAGGTGAACTTCACTGCAGGCTTACCCTAAGATTTGGATCAGTCCGTGGTAGCAAAGGAAGCCCCAGATAGATCAGGAAATATTTTGATTCAGTTGCATTTCTTAAACATTTAACAAGAGCCCTAGAATTCACTCAAGAGGGCAAAAAGTCTCAGTGCTTCCCTGTACCCAGATAGTTCTTCCTGAGGGGATGAGCTGGGCCTCCCGGCATCCCCCTAGAAAAAATTTCCCTCTTAAACAGTAACTTCATAGTACACCTGGTTCATACTGGAAATTCTGTATCCATCAACTCATTTAAAATACATCTTCACATGCCATAACTTGTTTCTGGCACTTAACTTCCAGATGGCCTTGAAATGAGTTTTCTCCACAAGGTAACTTGTTTTGAAACATAGGTTCTGCACCACTTACCAGCAAAAGCAGACTGATTTTCAGCTGTTTCATATAGCACAGAACGCAGGTTAACCCTCGGAGCCTGCAAGGTCTGACCCACCTATTCCTCAGTCCAAAAATGTGACAGGGATAACTCCATTCCCAGAGAAGGGACATCTTTCTCTTGGAGGCTACTGATCCTGGAGCAGATGCAGGATGAAGCCTGACCCTATCAGGAACTCTTGGTTCTCCCGGGGCTGATGCTGCCGGGCAGTTTGAGGGGCTGCACGAGATGAATCCTGGTAAAGGCTCTTACCATCCGTGTGGACCCCAACGATCAGGTAATCGCCCATGGCCCGCGCCTGGCGCAGCTGGTTCGAGTGGCCATAGTGCACCATGTCATAGCTGCAAAGAAAAGGGCCGGTCAGCCCGGGCACACCGGGTCGCTCCGGTGCAAGCTGCGGGCTCTGCCCCAGCTTTGGGGCTGAAGGTCTCTGCTGCCGGGCAGGGCTGTGCGGTACGGCCCGGTCCCCAGGCCCGCAGCAGCGCTCCCTCCATCGCGGCGAGCCGGCCCTGCTGCTGCAGCGGCCGGTCCCTGCCCGGCAGGTGCTGGCTGTAGCCCGGGGGAACGCTCCGGCCCCGGGAACGGCGCCCGTTAAGCGGCCGAGGGCGCTCCCGGCTCCGGAGCGGTCTGTGGCCGGCTCCGCCCGCCGCCGCTCGCCCGGCGCCTGAGGCGGCTCAGCGAGGAGAGCGCCGCGGGCCCGGGCCCGTCCCGCCGCGGTGACAGAGGAGGCGGAGGCACCAGCGTAGCCAACACGGTTTATTTCTGCGGCGCCACCACATCGCCCGGCCCCGCGCCCGCCCCACTCACCATCCATCGCACCAGACGCGCACGGGCCGGTGGCCGCCGCCGCCCGCCGCGGCTCCGCCGCCGCCCGCCGCCCCGTTGCGCAGCATGGCCGCGCTGTCACCGGCGCCGCCCGCCCCGCCCCGCGCTCAGCGGCTCTTCCTGCGCCGGGCGCCCTTGGCGCAGCCGCGGCCGAACCACCCCCCGGGCCGCCCGACCGCCGCCTCCGCCCGCTCCCGGGGCTGCTCCTGCTCCCGGGGCTCCTCCCGCTCCCGGGGCGGCGCCACGGGTTTCCGCGAGTGCGTGCCCTCCTCCCCGGGGCGCAGCGGCTCGGCCAGCGCGAAGATGGGGTCCCGCGCCCTGCGGAAGGAAGGAGAGGGCGGCGGTGGGCGCTGCAGGCGGCCCCGGGCCGGGGCCCCCCCGCACGCGGCCCCGCCGCTCACCGGTCGTAGCGCGGGATTTGCAGCCCCAGCTCCGCCATCAGCAGCCGCATCACGTCGTCGCAGCGGCCGTGCAGCTTCAGGGCGGCCAGATCGTCCTTCGGGGTCCACTGCGAGGAGAGCAGAGCCGGCTGCAGGCGGATCCCCGCGGCGGCAGCGGGGGCTCCTGCCCCGGGCCCCGCACATCTGCGGTCCCTTGGCTCACACCTGGCCAGCTCAGCGCGGGGGCTTTATCTCACCTGCAGGTTCACAATATACAACTTGGGCCGGCGAGTGGGGGGCTTGCTCATGCACCAGAGCCGCGGGTATTTTTTCAAAACCTGCCACAAAGCACAGAGGATCAGCACAGCCACAGGCACACGCAGCCGTGAACCGTATCAGCGAGAGGAAAAGGAATGTATTACCAGGAGGGGAAAGAGGGAGGAAGAGAGACTATCACAGATGTTGGGCGAATCCTGACACCAGAGTTTACAGTTGTCTGTTTGGGAGGAGACTGCTCAGCACCAAGGTGTATCACCAAGAGGGAAGGCTGCTAACAATCTTCACCGAGTCTCTAAAGTTACCTTTAAGCTGGAACCCAGACAAAGAATCACATCTGCTTTGCTTGCAGCTTCTGTTGCTGCTTCCCAGTTCAGGGGCTGTCTCAATGTCCCCTTCTCCCCAAAGTGGACGATTGTATCTCTCAACTGTGCCCCACACTTGTGGCACATCCTGCCCGTGTGATGCCTGTGCAGGGCTGTGCGCTCTGTCACATCAAACACTCGCACGTACTCTCGGTTGGGGGTGCAGGAAGTGCAGACCTGGAGCAGGACAAAAGCAGAAACCCCATCACATCATCAGCATCCCGCCCACCAGAGGCCAGGATCAAGCCTCTTCTCTTGGAAGAAAAGCATTTTTGGGGACAAGTTGTAGACAGTAGCATCAGGGATCAGATGCTAACTTGGAAAACCTCAAGGTTTTTTTGAAAACCGGCCACAGGCAGCCCTTGGCTACATGCTGGGAGGGATTTTCAGAGGAAGAGATGTCAAGAAGCAAAAAGTTCCAGTATGTACAGAAGAAGAGCTACAGAGCTGGGTTTGGCACTTCCTACGTAGTTCACCCCAAACCCGATGGTCTGAAGGCAGGAACTGCACACAGGCCAAGCCCTTGCACTAATTCCTTCTGAGCTAGTGGCAGATCAAGAGTTTACATTCTCTTTCTGTGAGGCCACTTAACAAGGACTTTTTCCTGCTCTGGCCACTCACCTCTATGTACATGTTCCCGTGCAGCTCAGATATTGCAGCTCGGGGTAAGCCGCTCCGCAGGTGCAGCCCATCACAGTTCTGAGACACCACGTGCTGCACCTTGAAGGGAACAAAGCACTCAGCTCCTGCAAACACACAGGGATCCCTCCAGGCAGGGGATGGCCATGTCCCAAATGCACCAACAGCCTCTAATCAGAGCAGGACCCACAGGGGAAGAGCATGGTGAGCAGACCTTCGTGAAAGCTAAATGGAAACCTCCTCCTGCTCAACAGAACATTTCTAGGGCTGGCTGATTTGTGACCAGCTCCCCAGGTACAAATACAACATGTTAAAGAAAAGGCACCAGGGGAAAACCTGCCAGAGCTGGAGCCTGCAGCTGACTGAGGAAGGCTTGGACACGTTTTCCTACATGGATATGCAGCCACTTGAGCTAAAAACGTAGTCAGGCAATATTCTCTGACTATTCCCTGCTGGGTATATCATTCTTAGGCAGAGGAACGTGAGTGAGGAAGAGAGAGAGGAAGTGAGGTAAAAATATCTTACCAGGTTGTGCTTGTGCAGGCAGGCAATGCTCATATGAGTGAGTGTGGGCTCTGCCTCACTCAGGTCTGCAGCCCTGACAAGAAGCAAGGGGGGAAATAAAAAACGTTGGAATTGCCATTAACCTCTTCCAGTATCAGCTTTCTGTCACAGAGTTCAGAGTTTGGCTCCTCACCTGACACTCCTGCCCTTCTGCAGCAGTGTCCAAATGCCATTGGGGCCTCTGTAGTCTGGGATCGAAGCCGCCTGTCACCGGGAGAGAAAACCAGGCCTGATGGGGCAGGGTTGTCACAGCCCTTGTGCACAAACACTACCAACCCAGGCCCTCCCAGGACAGCCAGACACCTCCAGCCATTGCTGCTTTTTCATTCACTCCGAGTTTTCCAGCATAGCTGTTCCCTAAACACAGGGAAACCTCCTCATCTGTTTTCTCTCTCTCTTCTATGTTTCAGCTCTCATTTTCTCCTCTAGTGTTAGCTTTCTCCAATTTTATGATTATGGAATCCCTCCAGAACTCTTTTTCATCCTTGGTACTTCCCATTTTGCTACACAGAATTCCATTCTTGAGCCTTTTCTTATTTTCCCTAGACTCTGTTTCTGGCACCTCACACTCAGCATCTCCAGCAAACTTACAGGTGACATGAGCACCCAGCCCCCTGCCTCAGTCATGCTCCATTTCAGCAGAGAATGGAGTGGCAGAGCTCACACAAAGGTGGCAGATGACACATTAGAAGAGGTAGAACCAGACTGCTGCTTTGCCCCAGGCTACTGCAACAAAACAATTCTCAAACTGCAGTTTATAAATTCCAATGATGCCCAGCTGTCTCTGCATGTCAGATAACACATACAACATTCCTGAGCTAACTGGCTTGAGGTTTTACACCAAGTCATGGAAGAGACTCGAGTGAAGCAAGAGCAGAGTCCTGCTCAGGCTGTGCCTCCTGCACGGCCGGAGGCGATGCAGCCGCAGGCAGCAGGAATGACCCGGGATGCAGCCTGGAAACTGCCAGCCGTAGGCCCCGTGCAGAGTGCCAGGCTCACACACGTCTGTGCTCGCTCCAGAGCCGGGCAGCAGCCCAGCCAACGCGGCCCTGCAGGGCCAGCTGCTGTCCCAACGCACCGTGCTGATCCCAGCGCCCGTGTAGATGACGAGGTGCCTGGCGCCACGCACGGCCGCTGCCAGCTCTGCCACCTTCCTGGTCAGCTCCTCTGGCTCATCACACACCTGCAAAACACACCTCAGGGGTTCACGCGGGCCACGCCGCACCACCGAGTCACAGAGAGCAGCATCTCGCCGCGAGTCTGAGGATGGGCTTGGGCCGACCAGGAAAAGCAACGCAAACACAACATCGACAGCAATTTTCAAATGAAAAGCACGTGGGCATTGTTCATGGGAAGATCACGGCAAAAAGCTTCCTGGAGGCCGGAAGCTGCTGACCCACCCTCTCGGGAGAGCTGCCCGCACGGCCACACGCGCCGGGAGCGCGGCTGACCGGCGACAATCACCGGGCACTGCTCGGAGGGCAGACGCGTCCCCGGTACTGGGGCACAGCGGTTGTTCACCTGCTGCGCCTGCAGAGCTCGGCAGCAGCCAGCCCTGCGGCCTCCCCCGCGCCTCTCCTCGGCCGGGGCCGCTCCCTGCCATTACCGGCACGGCATCACCGGCACGGCATCACCGGCACGGCATCACCGGCACGGCATCACCGGCACGGCTTCCCCGCCCCCGCCGCGCCCCCGCCGCCCACCTCCTCCTGCCGCCGCCGCAGCCGCTCGCGCCGCTTGCGGCGCCGCTCCAGCTCCCTGACGATGTCCTCGCTCTCACTCAGCACCTGGCACTCCTCAGGGCTCCGCTCCGCCGGCGGCTTCCTCCAGATGCGGGACACCTGCCCGGTGCACACGCGTGGTCAGAGCGGCCCGCCGCGGCGAGGTGGAACGGGTCGGGCCGCGTCGCACCGTACCTGTCTCCGGCGGTCCCGCTGCTCCTCCTGCTGCAGGATCTCGGCGCGCGCCGCCGCTTTCCGCTCGGAGCGGCTCAGGCTGCCGCCCGCCGCCATCGCCCCGGAACCGCCGCGCCTCCGCCGCCACCGGGCTCGGCTCCGCCGCTTCCGCCTTCCGGCCAGAGCGCGCGCGCGCCGCTTCCGGCACCGCCCCCCGCGCGGCAGCGCGCCCTGGTGGCGGGCGGACCCAAAGGACGCGCAGGCGGCGGCTGTGGAAGCGGTTTATTGTCGCGTACAAAGGCGGCGGACACTGTACAGAATAAATAACGGCAATAACTTAGCAATAAATACCGCCTGCACCGAGCCCGGAGCCCTCTGGGTGACCCTTCTGTCCGCCAGCCCCGGCTCCGGCCGGGAGCGACTGTACACAATTCACAAGATACACAAATCCCGGGCGGGCCAGGGGCGCTCCCCGGGAGGGCTGGCGCGGGACCCCTCCCCGGGGCCGGGAACGGCACCAGGAACAGGAGAAAGGGAACACGACACCCTCACAGCAGAAAACCAAACGGACGAGCACCTCAGGAACAAGAATTGTCACACTCCAGAACACTATACACGAGAGAAGCCGGGCGACGGCTCCGGCACGGGTGGCCTCGCACGGGGACAGCCGGCAGGACAAGCGTCCCCCGAGCCGGACGGGGACACTGCGGAAACACCACTCGGGTCCTACACTGCACTGAGAACAAAACCAAACCACAGGCAAGCGACACTCGGGGGACCGTGGCCTCGCCGACATGCAGCGCGGCAAACAGAGCTTGTTCAGCACAGTGACCCTTCACGGCACAGCTGCCCTTCCCCACTCCGTGCTCGCTGAGCACACGGGCCCCGGGAAGCACAGTCGGCTCCGAGCACGGAGCAAGGACAGGGGGCTTTGTCACGGCTGCCAGCCCTGTTTGTGACCCAGGACACAGCAGCGCGGCTGCCACCGGCAGGGACCCGACACTCCTGCCACCGAGCACCACAAAATGCAAGTTCTCCGTGGCTGCAGGGGTGCCTGCCCATCGTTGCCTGCTGTGTTGATGGGGCTCTCCTCACACCCGAGGCTCCAGCTGTGGAACCAAGATCCTAACCAGCCCCATACACACCTTGCCTGCTCCGCTGGCCCAGATCAGGACTCAGCTGTGTTCCAAGGGCTCTGGCTGGTTGCATCTCAGCCTGGGTCTAAGCGGGACAGGGTTGGGAATGACAGCCCAGGACAACTGGACACCTCTGTGTTCTGTAAAATCACTTCTTCCAGTCACCACACAACCAGCTGGAAGACCAGAGCCTGCTGGGTGCTGTGCAGTGTGTGGCCTGTGTGGGGGATGGCTGCAAGTGCCACATCAGACACTTCAGAGAAGACAAGGGCAAGTCCAGGGCCAGAAGGGGGAAGTCTGGAGACAATGTTCTATCCTGCTCCTCCTTTGGGAAGTTTACTTGGAAAGCATCCCAAACAACTCCCTAAACTCCCTATCAATCAGAGCAAAGCTGATCTCCTCCAGCAGGAATCCCCATCAACTACCTGCTCCTCTCCTGCCACACTGCAGCTTTTCTCAGGCTGACCTGCTCCTCTGCTCAGGGGACAGCAGTATCACTTCAGCAGTGAGAAACATCCCCAAAACCTATCCAGGACAGCGGTACCTCGCCACGAGACTGGCTTCACTAGTGTTATCCCAATCTGCCCCCTCCCTCAGATCTTCAGCAGCCAGGAGATCACATGGGCTTCCCCCTCATGTCCTGCTTCTCTAAAACTCAGTAAATCAGCTCCAGTCTTTGGGAAGGGGAGAGGGGAGTCAAAGTGTTTGTGGAAATGGAGCCTGGCCACAAACAGCTTCTCAGCTGCATCACAGCTGTGAGTCTGAGCACTCTCCTAAAAGCCCTGGCAGAAGCCACCCCAGGAAGGACAGTGATCCTGCCACAGCTCACTGACCAGCAATGTGGAGACACCAGGGACAAGCCTGTCCCACATTGCCCCTCTTGTTGCAGACTTGCCCCTCTTGTTCAGGTGAGCCATGAGCACAACACAAGTTCTGACCACAGGATCTAATTCCAGAGCTAAATCCCATCAGTTTTCTCCTAAGCCTGGACAAGTCTCCCTCACGTTCCTTCTCTGACAGGTTTGCTCCAGGAAGAAGAGTGCAGCGTTTTTGCTTTCCAGATTTCCAAGCTAAGTTGGTGCTGGCTGCTGAGCAGGAGCTGCCTGTGCTGCCCTGCACGCCTCGGGGCAGGCGCTGCTACCTCACTGCACCAGCCAGCCATGCTTGTCTTCAAACACAGCAGCACCTTCGCCTGTGCACCAGAACCCTTCTGCAGAATTCAGAGAGATTCCAGCTCAATTTCTCAATCGGGTTTAGGAAAAATGACAACAGTGTGAAATGACAGCACATGGCAAAGGCACCGGCACACCACAGCGCCGCACGAGAGCCTGGGGAGCAGAGTGCCCAGCACAAGGGGACACAACAGAAACTAGCAAGGTCAAGAATAAGTCACTTTTGGTACAATTGCAAAAAGATATCAAACAGGACTTGCCTCTTTTTTTGTCTTTTTCTAAGTTTTATAAATAAAGTCTGATAACTCTTTATAAAAACTAACCTCAGAGCCACAAACAGTTTGCGGGAGGTTCATGAGAAACTTTAAAATTATTTATTTATTAACTTTTAACTAGCAAAGTCTCTGAGAATATTTCCCCACTCATATGGTCAAATATTCTCGCCTTCTCAGGTAAAAAAGCTGACTATAAATACGCTCTCTCTTCTGTCCAATTTTAAACTTAGATAATTTAATAATTCTTAAAATGATGTTTCTCTCTTTAAATAAAGGGCTATTTAACCACATAAACTGGTTGTGTAAACCATCACACTAGAGACACTTGATACCCTCAAAACACGGGAACAACTAGTGATTTTGGTCTTGTTCAGTGCAACGCATTAGGCACAAAACCGGCCTGCAGCCAACACGGTACCGCTGCTCCCTTCTTCCCTCGCGGCACGGGGCCCTGCGGGGCTCAGGACACGGGCAGGACACGGCAGCGCCGTCCTCCCAGCACTGCCACTCTACACAGCTAACGGCATGGACGTCTGAGGGAAACCCATGGTTAGGGCACAGAGGCACACCTAGAAAGGAATAAAACCTATGACACAGAACACCCCAACTGTAACTACAGGTACCAAAGGAGACGAAAGCAGCAGGTTCAGGCGCCGAGATGCACCACCTGGAAGAGTCATGAAATAAAGCCTTTGGAAGTGACCGAAAATTAGGGTTCCCAGCCCCCAGAAAGAAAGCTTTCCTCGGGCCACTCCTCCACCCTTCTCTCAGCCACGCTGCACAGATTTTCTTTGGGTAGAAAACCAAAATCTCACAGTCTGTCCCCAGGGCACCCAAGGGCTACAGACTGCTGGGTGGGAAGCTCTGTCTGCACAGGACAAGGGATGCATCACCACTGCTCATACCAATCTGGACACAACAAAATAAACTGGAGCGATCAGCAGGCCAGTCCTGGGCCAAGTCAAAGGAACCCGGACCCATGTGGGGAGGGCTTGTGCTTTGGGGATTCCAGGCTGGTTTTGTGCCTAACTGCCCTGCACAGACAAGCTCAGGCAATGCTCGCTTCACTAAGACCGGGCGTCCGTTTTGGATTTCACTATTGTGATGACACTCGTAGTAGCAACCTTGCCAGGGACGAGGGGCCCCATACTGGAAGCGAGAGGCCCCCGCGCAGGGGTCACGGGGCTCCGGGCCACGGTTCTGGCGAAGTTCTGGAGAGCCTCGTATTTGGAGCGGAGAGCATCAAGTTCCATTTTCATGCTGGCGTTCTCCGAGGCCAGCTTCTCCACTTCTTGCTGCAGCTCTGCCTTCTGCTTCTCCAGTTCCTCCTTCTGGGTAACGCGCTTCACTCTGCAGCTGGCCGCGTAGCCCCGGTTCTTCAGCGTGCGCCGACGCTGCTTCAGCTGGATGATCTCCTCCTTCGACAGGCCCCGCAGATGCTGGTTCAGCTCTCGCACAGACATGGTCACCAGCTCCTCATCTGTCAGGCTGGTCCCATTCTCGCCTGGCTCCCTCTTCACCTGGGGGAGAAGGCAGCACGCACTTGTGAAACCCGAGGTGGATGCCTACACCCCGCACCCCTCTCCTCCGCCCGCCGCGTTACCTTCAAGGCCTTGTTTCCTTTGTTGGGGGTCGTCATAACACGACAGCCTTGTCAGCTGGGTTCTGGAAGGGAAGGAAGGTCAAGTTAGCACCTGGGACACAGCAGAGCCCACGGCATTCCTCCGGCAGCGTCCAGCAGCAATGCCCCGTGGTGCTCCACATCCTGGCCCCTGCCATGGAAGACAATCACAAGCAGCCAGCTGAGCTGGACTCACAATGAGCAGCAGAAACTGCTGCCCTTCCACACCTCGGCTCCCACAGAGACTCTGTGGCAATGCTGGTTTTTGTTTACAGTGGGGAAATTAAAGAACTAGGAGGAGTCAGAACACATGGAAGCCATATTTTTAAAAATAGCCTTGCAAGCAGCAGGCAGGGTCCAGAGCGTGGCTGCTCCAGGCCAGTCATGCTGACTCAGCAGGCTGGCACTCTGCACCACTCGCTGCCAGCCTCGTCCTTGTCACTCCCAAGCAGGGCAGGTTCCCAAACACGCCCTTCCAACAGGTGCCCAAGCACAGCCCAGGAGCTCCCCAGTCCTACCAGACTCCAGATGCTGCCAAGGATGGTTCAATAAGACATAATCCTGAGCAAGGGGTACAGGGAAAGCCTTGGACACACTGGAATTCCATCACAAATTTGGGCTGATGTCTCAGCAGCCTTCAGCTCTCCCAGTCATGCAAAACTGACCCCAGCTGTAGGTCTTTTCTATGAGAAAGTACCTGTCAATCCCTGGCATGCCAGGGTCCAGAAACACCTTCTTCCTCCTTATCTTAAGAGCCAAGGTGTGCTCAAAAGCAAACAAAGATTAAAGGTGCTAAAAAACAGAGCAGAGCAGACTCCTTCCCTGCCATGGAAGACAAGACTTCAGAAATGGTAAGAGCAATTCCCAGGCCTGCTTTACAGAGACTTATACCCAGGCTCCTGCTTCTTTCCCCACGTACCTCCTCCCCACAGGCTTTTCAGTTCAGACTGCTACCTCGCTGCCCAAGGAACTGACCCACATAGATATTACTGACAGACACGGCTGTGCCTCAAACAGCCCAAAGTGCACTCCCCTCTCAGCCCTGGCCAGGATTCCTGTGCAGCCTACAGGTGCCTCTGCCCCTTTCATCTCGCAGGTGTCAAACAACAATTTTGTTTGCCCCTGCCTTGTTTGCCCCCAGCGGGACTGATGTCCAGTTACAGACCAGAACCAAATGCACACATCAGCGAATATGACTTAGTGCTCTTTCAGCAGCTGTGGCACAGGCTCCCTCCAGTGCATCTGTGACCTACAGGAGGTGAACAGGACTAGCAGTCCCCAGAACACCATCAGAGATATTCCTGAAGCCTGCAGCCTGCCAGGAGCCAGGCTATTTATATATACCTAGAGGACAATGCTCCTTCCAACAAGATATCTGCTACATCCAGCCACACTGGCATAGCCACGGTCATTTGCTGCCCAAGGAAGGCAGCTGCAGTGAGACAGGACAGGCAGCATACAAGCAACTGCTGCACAAAATCAATTCTTCCCTCCTTCCCAGACTGCTGTTTATTCCTTCTGTTCCTACCCGGTAAACAACATGTCTGCTGGGAAAAGGAAGGAGGAAAGGGAATACCTGGAGAGATCAACGTGCCTGCCCCTGCAGCACTTCTGTGCCCCATCCTCTTGCAAGTGGAAGGAGTCAAGGGCAGGTATGGTCAGTGGGACCACAAGAATTTGCTTGCCCTGTGGCACTAAGGAATTTACAGCTGCCTGGCAAGCACACAGGCTGCCTTCATACAGCAGACCCAAAATGAAACAAACAGGGCACAGGCATGCTGCTTCAGGCAGGGCCCTGGGAAGAGTGCTCCTCAGCAGGCTGGGGAACGGCTGGCACTGGCAGAGCTGGACACAGCAGAGGCAGCTGCTCATTCCTGCCTCTGCACACTCTAACACAACACCCTCTCAGGCAGGAGCCTCTCACAACAGCCAGCAGAGCTGCAACAGGATTGTCCCCAAAAACCGGGTGATTCCACCTCTCCAAGGTGCTGCAACACGTAAGGCAGTCAGCAGAATGAAATAACAGCCCCAAGAGTTTCCAGGGTCCTATTTTAACCTGGGCTCACAAAAAGGACACCCAGAGAATGGGCAGCATAGCAGAGACCAAACTTTGCCTTACTCCCCAGACTGCTGATGGATCAGCTTTTGATAGCTTCCTGAAGAAAGATCACACTGAAAAGTGCCAAACACTATGGCTACAATGAAGAAACTGCAGCCTCGACACATTTCCCCAGAGCTCAAAAGGCCTGAACTCAGCACAAGCACAGCCAATTCTCCCCTCAGCTCAGCGGCAGCACACGGGAACTGACAGCACCACGCATGATCCAACAAGGACCCCTCTCCACGCTCCTGGTGCAGAACCTGCCACCAGCCCCGTGTAAACACAGAGACATCGCCTGCTGCAGGGGCAGAGCGAGGGCTGTGCTCCCCCATGGGCTCCGGCAGGCACAGGACCGTGGTCTGTCAGCAGGGACAGGGCACACTGCACAGAAACACTCTCCCAGCATGGATTTCATACTCTGTTTGTCTGCTTGCTGGCAAATTGGCTCGCACAGTCTCATCCAATGACTCCCCGAATTACCTGTGTAGCCAAAACGGTGCCTCCTGTGTTCCCCACCCTGAGGGTCCCCTGGTGAGGTCACCCAACCCTGAGCACTTCCACAGCGATTTTTTTCCCCAGGGAATCTGCCCACCCAGCTGCTTTTAGCTCTGCTCACACTGCTAAAGCTAAGGGCCAGCTCTGAGAGGCTCCCTCCCACCCCTGGCAGTGCCCTCCTCCGATCACACAGCTCACATATCCCGGGCGGCCGGAGACGTGCCCGGCTCGGAACAGCGTGACCGAGCCGTGCACAGCACGGCCCTGGCGCCGCTCAGACACCGCAGCCCCGCGGGAGCCCGCTCCACTCGGGGACACCGCAGCGCCCAGTACGGGGCAGCCCCGGCGGAGCGGCACCGCCACCGGCACGGCTGCAGCTACCGAGCAGCCGGAGCATCAGGTACCGACTGCGGGCAGCGGGGCTGTCCTGCCCGCTTCTGCTCTGGGAACCGGGCGAGCCGCCGCGGTGGCTCCTCACGCTCCCGGCCCTCCCGTTCTCGGGAGAAGAACGACAGACCACGGCGAACACCGCGGTGGGGGCGGCCGCCCGGCGGGAGGGGGGAGCCGAGGCCCCGTCGGGGGCCAGGTCGCAGCCGTACCGGCGGAGCGGCGGGGCTGAGGGGGCAGGCTCGGCCTGAGGACAGCCGGTCTGCAACATGATCGGGGCACTCGGCAACCGCGGGAGGGAGGGGCCGGATGCGCCCGCGATGCCTGCGGGCGGGGCCGGGGGCGGCGGGCACGGCGGGCAGGCCCCAGGCCAGCGCCCCGCGCACCTGTTGCGCGGCCGCAAAAGCCACACGCGCGCTCTCCGCCCTGAAAAGGGTTAATGAAGCGCCTGGTGAAAATATGCCCGGCATATAATGGGATTGCCTGGCCCGTCCCCGCGCAGGAGCCGCCCGGGGACAGCGCCGCGCCGGGGATGCCGCCGGGCCGGGCCGGGCCGGGCGGGGCGGGGAGGCCGCGCTGGGAGGGACCGGGACTCACAAGCGCCGCCGCCGCCGCCGCCGCCGCTCACGGACTCGTCACGTGATATTTGGGTCACGTGTCTCCATTCATGAAGCGCCCGGCGCAACCACCCCGGGCCTTAAGGGGGCCGCGCTCCGGGGGAACGGGGCAGCGCCCGGCCCGGCCCGGCCCAGCCCAGCCCAGCCCAGCCCAACCCGCTCCGCGCCGTCCCGGGGCGAGCGCTGCCGCTCCACCGAAGTACTGGGTCGGCCGCGGAACAGCTCCCGCCATCTCTAGCAGCAGCCGCCAGCGTCCTGCCGGTGTCCCCGTTGCACATCGCGCGTTCCAGAGCGCGCAGTCCCTCCGCCCGCTCCGGCGGAGCCCTTGGCTCCGGCGGCTCCGCGCTCCTGCGAGCTGCGGCCGCGGTCCCTCGGAGCCGCCAGCCCTGCCCGCGGCGGCGGGGCCGGGGCCGCTGCTCTGCTCTGGTCCGCGGCTTTCCCGGGTCCCGCCGGGCTCGCTCCGGGTGCGCTCCCAGCCCTTTCCTAGGACTGCAGGTCCATGGCGCTCACTGGTGCCTGCTGTTTGCTGCCGTGCTAGAGGCACAGCAGGGAGGACGGGATGAGCGTGCCACAGGGGCTCGGGGCGAGCGGACGGTGCAGCGGTGGCAGCGGGCGGACAGGAGGGGTGGGAGCAGCGGGGCTCGGCCGGGCCCAGATCCTGCAGCAGCACCGCTGTGACTGCAAGCGCTGCTTATAGCCCCTGATGGGCTGCGTTTCCATCTGCTGTGGTGGCCAGCTCACTTACAGGTCTGTAACCACCTAGGAAGTTCATCTATAGCTCTCTCTCTGGAAGTACTCAGCGGCCTCCCCTGTCTCCCTGCAGAGCAGCTCAAGCTCAGGCATTCATTCTGCATCCCACTTTTCCAGCCAAGTGGGAACTCTTTCCACAACACTTCCTTGCATTTTGCACCAGGCAGCGTTTCATCCATCTGACTTCCAGCTTGGCCTGTCTGCATAGGTATTACAGATCCTGGGAGGAACGTAACACCCAAGGACTCCTGACCTAGTGGTCACTACCAGCAGCAAAGGATACCCCCAGTCCAAACAGCTGGGATTAGCCACAGCTCTCATCAGAGACGCAGTTTTTATGTGAAAAGGGAAGAGGAGTGAGCATCTGTCACACCTATAGGGTCATACCTTGCTGGCAGCCAAAAGCCTAATACTACAAACACTTTACCATCACCAGCACCTCAGAGACAGCAGGAAATGTAAAAACTCACTACGCCTCCACCTGCCAAACCACACAAGCGAGGCTGGCAGTAACGGAGGGGCAGTGAGAGGTCACGGTCCCCCAAACCAGACTGAGCAGAGGAGGGGAGCACGGTCTGATGTTCACGCCACACGTCTCTCTGAGGGGTGGGAGATTGGGCAGAGGCACTTGGTCCATTCCAAGAGGTGATTCTGGGCCCAGCCCCTGACGCACCATGCAGCACGGTGTTTGTGTGGCAGCATGTGCTCCAGCTAGTGACAGCAGTGACAGGACATAAGCTCTGACAGCAGATGCAACATGGGGCCAGAGAGGATGAAACCTCTGAAACCAGAAGTTCTGAAACATCTTTAAAAAATCCTGTTTAAAAAACTCCTGCATAGGACACCACAAACACTGCTTGAATCCTGAAAGTACCCAAGGCTTCTGGACAAATGATTTCCTTGACAAAGCTCTGATGAGAGTATCACCCCTGCTCAAGAAAACATCAGTGCCAGGGACAGCTCACCAACCCCACTACAGGTTAAAGACCCTCTGCTACAGCTGCTGCAAGCCACAAGCCTGGTACAGGGGACACCAACATGCTGAGTGAGCGTTTTTCCTTGGACAAAAGAGAAATAACACAGAGAACACTAACGGTTGTGGCTTAGGAATGGTATTCCCTGTACTATCATTCCCACTGAAATATTTAAAACCAAATGCTGCTCACTCACTGCCCTCTTGTCCCTCTCCCTCTGTGGTGGGCTGGAGAGGAGAACTGGAGGCACAAAAGGTAGAGATCATGGTTTGCTACAAGAACAATTTACTGGAAGCAGTAATGAGATAAGAAAATCAATAAAAACAGTGACAATATTAAGGAGAGTGTAGAAGAGGTGAAGGATTCACACACGATTGCTTACCACGCCTAACATGATGCTACTCCCACTGCTCACTTCATGCACCCAGCCAGAGGGACCCCTTCTCCCCACCCCTCTTCAGCCCCTCTCCCCTGCTGCAAACCCTGCCCTCCCCTTTGCCCACGTGTATGATGTACAGAATAACCAGGGTCCTGGCCATGCCATTCCTGGCTACTGCAAAGATTAACCCTCTCCTGGCTGCAACCAGGACACTGACATTCAGCACTGCCACAGTACAGCAGTCTGGTCAGTTCTTCTTGCTCTTGCTGGTGAACAGACTGACTTTGCCAGCAGATGCCACAGACAGAGAAGGAGACTCCAGCTTCACCTTGTCCAGCAACGTTTTCTTTATGGCTGCCGGGGAAATCTCCTCTTGGTCTGCCAAATGCTGCAGCTCCCTACAGTAGCGGGAGAGGAAGACAGAAAAAATAAGATGGGGCGGGGGGGCTGGCAAGTCTTGCAAGCTCTTTAGTTCCGAGTTGCCCACCTTGTCCGGATACAGGAAGCCTCCACAGCATTGATGAGGAGCGAGCGAAAGCCACCACTCTCCAGGAAGTGCAGGGCATGGATAGTGGCTCCCCCGGGCGAGCAGACATTGTCCTTCAGCTGACCCGGATGCTGCTCAGATTCTAACAGCATTTTGGCAGCACCCTGTAGGCAAGGAAAACACCTGCCAGAGCTACTGTCATACACTCCTGTTCTCCACTGCACAGAGCAGCACCGACACTCACAACAGGCACACCTGGGCTCCTGCAGGCTGCCAAAACACTTTTCAGAGCTGATGAAGCCTGCAAAGGAGCAGAGTTTCCCAGGCCCCAGCTCCCACACCACCACCAGCACCAGCAGATTGCTGCGGACACTTCCTACAGCACCTCACCAGGAACCTGTGTGCATTCAAACCAAACACATTCTTTAAAGCAGATTCTGCCAGAGCACCGAGACCATCTCAAAGCGTGATGTGTGGATTGCTCTGTAAAGAGCAGGCAGACTCAGGTGTGTTACGCAGAGGCAATACTGACCAGCAAAGCCTGTGCTCCCAGCCGAACTGCCAGCCTGCGGGGAAGGCCCATCTTCACTCCTCCATCTGCAAGAGCATCCAGGGCAGTGAACGCCTGAGACCAGACAGGAAAAGGTGACTGAAAGACTGCTCCAGGACTGGTAAGTCTTAGGGAAGAGAGAATCCAGAGCTTCAGGACTATTCTGCGACTCCCATCAGTCACAGACTTGACAAAAGCCTACTCCCTTTCCTTCATGGATGCCATGCCAGGTGTCCCTCCCACTTGTGCCAGCTCAGGAGTGGGGGAATGGGAGAAATTCAGCGTTTGATCATGCAAACTACAGGCCCAAGTTTTGCAACATGGACAACTGCACACTGGCTATGGACTTCAGACTCATCTGACTCTTAAAAAATTTCTCCTGTTGTCCCAAACTGGACACCTGCAATACATGTCCCATTGCAAATGTGGGTGGTGAAAAAAAAAAAAAAAGTCAAGCTGAAGTTGCACAGACTGTGGCAGGCAAAGCCGAGTGCTCTCCCTAAGATGGCACTAGCTGAGGAAACAGCACATACATACGCAGGGCCACTGCCACTGAGCCCCGTTACAGCATCGATGAGGTCCTCCTCCACCTCGGTGCAGAAGCCCACACTGGCCATCAGCTGCTCCAAAAGCTTCCCATCTTCCACATCCGCATGGGTTCCAGTGGCATAGACTGTAGCACCTTCCCGGACTATCACAGGGGTGTTGGTCATGCACCTGATCACTTTTGGTGTGGGGCAGAAGGTAGAGAGTTTCTTAGGGCAGAAAATCATTGAAGATAGAAAGTAAGAAAAAAAGAAAGAAGGGAGAAAAATGAGCTTTAGTGCATATTTTTCATCAATGGTCTGTCCAGGAAAGGACCCCCCCCAGGGGCAAGAACAACACAAGCAGAAGGAAAAGAGAGACCTGTGTATCTCAAATGTCCTGCTTTGAGCCACAGCAGCCCATCCCTGAATGTGAAGCCTTAGTCAGTACCAGCAAAGCAGGAGCTGGGCAAAGCCAAGTTGGAATCAGTATCCCAAAGGCCTCAGTCCCACATCAACCCCCAGATCTCCAAAACAGCTCCTGCAGACACTTAGCATAAAATCTGCAGAAATTCAGGGGAGATAACCCACTGCTGTTAAAACAAACATGACTGGACAGCACCTCATGTGAGAGAAGAGCTGGATAAAACCTCTAACAGCATTTGCCGATGAAGAGAGGCAAAGGTGACCAAAAGCATGTTGGTTGCTGCTGTGTGACTTTAGAACTGAGTAGCACGAGCACAAGTCCGTGGCATGGGCTGCTCGGGGTCAGAGGAGCGGAACCAGCCCGGCCGTGCGCGGCCCGGGCCCGTCTCACCTTCTCGATGGAGCTGATGGTGACGCCGGCCGCGCAGGACACCACGATGTGCCGGGGCTCGATGTCGGGGCCCACCTCCTCCAGGATGAAGGGGATGATGGGCGGCTTCACGGCCAGGAAGAGGACATCGCTGCTCTTCACCGTGTCCTTGTTGCTCACCGTGAAGTTCACTCCCATTTTCTGCACCGGTTCGGGGAGAAACGGGATCGCTCAGCCCCGGGATGGCCCGGGAGGGGAGCGCCGCCAGCCGGTCCCCGCTACCCGGCCGCACTCACCCGCAGCCCGCTCACGGTGGGCAGATCAGTGTCCGGGGAGCTCGCCGTGATCTTGTGCGCAGCCAGGACCCCTGCGAACGACGCCGCGCGTTAGCCCGAGGGACGGCACCCCCCGCCCCGTGCCCACCCGCCCCCATGGAGCCAGGGCGAGCCGCCCCGCGCCCACCTGCCGCGGTGAAGCCGCGGGCCAGGGCGAAGGCGAGCTGCCCCGCGCCGATGAACCCCACGCTCATCCGGCTGTGCAGAGGCCGGGCCGGTGTGAAGTGTTCCTGTAAAACCCGGGCAGCAGGCAGTGATTTTTTTTCCTAAGTATCATCTTACCTCACTGTTTTCTGGTTTTATTTCTTTTTTTCTTGCTTCTTTATTGACAGAAATAAATCTCACTGTTTTTCCTGTTGATAAATGTTCTTAAATGCTGATCTTTCATGGATACTGAACCCCGGGCATCCAAAAAAGAAGAGAAAAACCCAAACCAAATCCATTACCAATTCTGATTTTAGTCTATCCATGCTGGAATCCTCTGGGTGCTGTCTAGATTGGCTGCAGCCACAAGTCCATAATTAATGAACACACATAAATCCTGACAGCAGTTTACCGAAAGAGGCTGGGAATGGTTGGTGACCGGGGCAGCCTGGTTCATGGGGAGCTCCTTGATCATCTGTTAATTAATGGGGGAGATGCACGCTGGAAATGAAGGGGGTTCGGAGAACTGAATCATGGCAGAGCTGGTTGGTAAATCCTGATGAGCAGATATCAGATGTTCTCTGTTCTGGATTGGGCAATCTCATAGTTTCCAGTGGTTGGGGAATGTTTTAACCACTGAAGCATGAGGTTTTGATTTTTTTTTTCATTATTTTTTTTCTCCTAAAAGAGAGGATTGTTGTCCACACAATCTTTTTTTGCCATTTTGACCATGTTCACATTTTTTGCTCAGTCTTTGGCTGGCAGATGAGAAAGCTAAATCTGAACACACTGTTCTTGGCAATGACTTGTGTTTCCACTCCTCTAGTGGGATCATGATTTCCATGTTAAATTCTCTTTCCCCTTATTGTGAAGACACTCCATTTTGCCCTCATTGTTTCCCAAGTGCCAGTTTCTCTCTGGCCCTTTGACCCTGGCTGGGTGTAAGTTGCATCAACCCATGGCATTGTCAGATTTTACCATATTTCTGCTCTTGCTTCTACCTGGTGCAAAATCTTCCCAGCAGGAAGCCAGCAGTGCCTGGCTCAGCCCCATGCTGTCAGCCAAGGAGCTTTCCAGCAGCTGCTGCTGCCTGAGGACTGGAAGTGCCATCCCTGGGGACGAGCACCCCTGTCTGGGCTCTTGCCTCTGCTGACCCCCAGAGCCCCCCCAGAGGCTGCAGGATGGGGCTCTCCTCAAGCAATGTTCCTGAGCTCACTGGGTTGGATTTTATAACAAAAGCCATGGTCCTTCACAGGCACCTGTTTGGTTTTTAGTGATCTGTAATAAAAAAAAAAACAAAAAAAAACAAAACAAAAAAAAAACACCCCAAAACCAAACAAACAAAAAAGTAATTTTCAAGTGTTACACAGCTTAATTTGTCCATATTGATGGGTTGAACAGGAATACATCACAAATGCTCAAGGACCCTTTGTATACAGTGGCTCTTGTAAATTGACTCCTCCAACACAAGTGGATTTCCTTTCCCAAGTTAGCATTTTGTTCTTGTACAACCCATAATTTGTTTGGATGGCAAGAAATAAAGCTCCTGTTTTATATCTATAGCAGATAGCCTTGGGTCTTGCCCTGCCAGCCTCCTCTTGGACCACATCTTCCAGACTTCCTGCCTTTCACTGGGGCTCACAGAAGAGAAAACCCCCTTGGCAGGCTGTTCCTCTGTGCTGGATCCCAATTCTTGTCCCATTTCCTGGCTGATGCTCCCCACTGCTAAGGGCTGGTCCTTGCTCAGAATTATTCAACATCATCTGTCCCAACAAGTTTTCCCTTTGCTTTTCACACCCCACACAAAGCACTGATGAAAAGTAACTTTGCTTCCTTATTCCTGAGTCATTCTGCTGCAGAGAATCCGCTCAGAGGTCTTGCTGTGTTGTGTCTGTTCTTTTTCAGGACTGTGTTCAGGCTTTGTACCCCAGAATAAAGTGAACTCTGCCTTCATGCAGAAAGGGCCGTGTCTGCTGCAATCAGTGTGGAGAGGAGGATGACAGCACACAGATCTCAGGAGATGTAAGCATACATCTGCCATTCAGCTTTATTTTAATTTAGTTAAAAAATAAATCTTGCTTCTGACAGGCAGCTACTGGAGATTTTAATCAAAGCACTCAAGTCTGCATGTGCTGCACAAGCACTTGGACACTCTGGCTTCTCCCTGCAACAAGTGAAGATTCCTATGGGGCCTGAAATCTGAGCTGAGAAGTGTGGAACTTTAAAGTGGGTGTTTTGTCAGGGATGGGTCTGGGAAATTCAGCTCCTCAGTGATGCAGAGCGCTCAGGAATCCTGAGCTGCTCCGGGGTTCTGTCGCGTCCCGTCCTGCCCGTGCCCCCTCCCCGCCCGGTTTGGTCTCTGGTGCAGCTCTGTGAGACCAATTAGTTGCTGCCTCCCCTTTCCCATGCCCCCAGAATTTATCTTCAAGCCTCCAGAAAAAAAAACCCTTGACCCCAGTGTGAGGAAATGGTGGCCCATGAATCAAGACAGAGCACATGCCAAGGTATTTTCTGCTCTGCTCAAGTGAGGATGGCAGTCACACACAGTCGCTTTGCAGGCTGGCTCTGCTCTGCAACCTGATTCTCAGCAGTAGAGCCCTGAATTTATAAATTTCCATTTCTGTAGTGACTCAGTGTTTGCTAAATAGGAGTGTTAAATTAAATAGGCTCCTCCAAGGTGTGCACTTGAGGATATTCCTTTTCTGTGCTAGATAGCAAAAGAGAGGAAGGGGAAACAGTGGCAACGTTCAAAATACTGTTATGGCTATGATGCTCTTCCCAGAAACACCCAGACTGGAACTGCCCATACTTGCAGGCATTCCATGTCTCCCAACACAGTCCAAACTAACCCAAACTCCAAGGGATTGATTTTCATCTCCTGAACTGGTGTTCCTTCATGCAGCTTTTAACTTTTCCACTTCCTGAGTAGTCACTTGGTTACTCTTAAGCACTGGTTAAGAGTTTCAAAATCCTTGATGTCTTTCCAAATGTTTGGCCCAGTAACCTGGTAGCCTGCAGCCGCAGTGCTGTGACTACAAGCCCTCGTGCTGCCTGCAGATGCAGGTGGAGCTGTGCCATTCCTTCGCGCTGGCACTGGGCAGGTGAGGCAGGACCGTGGGGCAGTTGGGCTGTGCTCTGCGTCAGCTGCAGCCCACCTGCTCCAGGTCACTAATTCATTAGTGTAGGCAGTCCTCACTTGAAGTTTGGCTGACGGTGGTGTGTGCATGCCTGCCCAGCAGCTCTCTGCCCTCGCCCCACCTTTGCACACCGAGAGGCCGACCCACAGCTCAGATGTGTGAGACGAAGCGGATGCGCTGGGAGTACGCCAGGTCCAAGACATAGAGCAGCAGGTTGACATAGGTGAAGATGGCAATCACCAGCTGGCTGTCCCAGGGGCACTTGCCCTTGGCACAGAGGCCAGGGCGTCGAGGGGAGCCGTACTTGCTGTCAAAGCAGAACACTGGCCAGATGACCGCAGCACTCGCGTAGAGCAGCACTGCCCCAAAGGTGTAGATGACCACAGAACGCTCAAAAGGGAACCACAGCAAGGCAGTCTTACCTGTGACACTGAAGGCCACCACCACCACTGTCACCACAAAGCAAAAGCTGTAGACAGCCACACACCACTGCGTTGCCACGTATTTGCCATACTGGCTGTCGTTCACCAGTGCCCCAAAGATGATGCAGGCCACAAAGGCCTGAACGATTTTCAAGAGCCCAGAGACAGTGGCCATGTAGCTGGTGACCTGTCCCGGTTTTGCCCTGGTTAAGAACACCTCGGCGGCGTAGGTGACAAACAGGAGGCCGGCAAAGACGCTGGCTGCAATGCGGAAATCCCTCACCTCACAGCCGATGGGGTAGCAGCCCACCTGCACAAAGTAGAGCGGGTAGATCACTGCAGCCGTGACAGACATGAGCGTGGCCAGCATGGCAAAGGCAGCCGTGAAGTTCCCCCAGGAGAGGCTCAGGCAGCTGTGCAGGTGTGTGAACTCACAGGCGATGATGAACACGGTGATGGCGAAGCAGAAGGTCCAGACGAACATGCAGAAGGTGCCGTAGGCGGCACTGAAGCCCCCTTGGTGGGCGACCAGGCTGAAGGTGGTGCACCCAAAGGTCATCTGCAGCAGCCGAGCTATTCCTACCGGGGAAGTCACGGCGGCTGTGTTCAGATACGGCCCCCCCGTGCTCTCCATCATCCTTCCAGTCCACCAGGCAGTGCACTCCAAGCTTCCTCACACGTCCGTCCGTTCTGACTCTTTCCCTGAGTCACACCTGGTCCCGGCTCGGCGGAGTGGCAGCTCAAGCCCCGCCGGTCTCTGCCGGCAGCAGCGGGAGCCGCCTCTGACGCTGCATCTCTGGCAGCTCTCTGCACAGACCTGCGGCTGCAGGGAGCTGACGGGCTGGCTCTGCCCACTGCCTGCGAGCTCAGGGTGCTGCCGCTTGCTCTCTGCTTCCTCAGGTCTGGAACCTGCCCCTGTGCTGTCCTTTGGCTGTCTCCTTTCCCGCAGGATGGTCCTTTTCCCCGGAGGCTGACATTTATTCCATTTTAGCTCTGCAGCTGTAGCTTTCTGCTGCACCGTTCACAGGAACCTGGAGTATAAATAGGGGCTTTATTAATAGTTCTGGAATGAGTCCTGCCCCCACTCAGCTGTTGGGAGCGGGTGTTATTTAACACTGAAGCTGCAAGCTCCATCAAAGGCTCTTGATTATCCTTCTGCTTGTTCTTCAGCTCTGGGGTCACTGGAATGCTGCTCCACACAGCCCCCCGTGCTGAGGGGAGGCTCTGGCTGTGGCACTGGGCTGTGATCCAGCTGTGCTGCAGGAATGAGAGCTCAGTCCTGCACACCCAAGAGCCCCTGAGTGGGGGTACAAGCCCAAAGGCAGCACAAGCCCTATAAAAGAAGGGATTTAGGCCAGAGGCTGAATAAAAGCTGACTCACTTTGCTGCAGTTGATCTGGAGCAGTGATACATTTACCTGCTGTGCTTTGTGTGGCAGCTTCTGGCTGCGAAGGCTGACAGCACCCATCCTCAACACTTCCTTAAACTCTTCCCTGCCTCTCTTTTACTTTATGTGGAAATCAGTTTTTCTTGTATCTCTGAATGCAGTAACTGAATACAACTGTTTTCAAAAAAATTGCTTTGATATTCTTAGCACTGTTTTGGAACACAGATTTTAATAAATAGTGTCAAACTCTCCCTCCTGTGAGATCAAAGCTTTCACAGTGAGCCATTCCTGGTATACAGTGCCTCCCAGACTTCATCTCTACCCAGAAGTCTCTTAATTATATCTCTGAAAACCCCAAACAAAATTTCTGATGTAATTTCAGGATGGGAATGCGTGAATGTTTTCACCACAACATAGCAGAAAAATTCCTCCCTTACCCCACAGCAGCACTGCTGACTCCTCACCTGCAGTACTCATCCCAGCATGGAAGCAGAGAAACTTCACTGCTGGAATGGCTCAGATGAGAACAGTACATATTTTTGGCTGTAATGATAAAATGTGCCTACCTTGAGCTTTGCCACCATCTTGTAACCTCAGAATCTCTTTCATGCATCTCAAGTCCCTTCCATTCTCCTTTGAGAGGCCTCTGGTGCTAAAAGTACAAAAGCCTGCATTCATTTGGGTTGGAAGTTGCACAATTAACATCACAATAACCAGGAAATGCAGGAGAGCCGAGGAACTTCAGGTGAAGAGGTTCTCATCGCGAAATCCTGCCCTACCTGTCTATTGATCCTTCACCCCCAGCAGTTTTCCAGGCCTCTGGCAGTGGGTCTCTTCCTGCACTGTGGCACTTTCTGTGCGCCCCTTCCCTCTGCCCGGGCTGGCAGAAGGCACAGGGACACTCCAGGGCATGGCCCCCGAGCACACAGCAGTGACACCGAGCTGCTCCCCTCTGGAGAGCCCTCAGCACCACAGTCGGGGCTGGCACAGGGCAGAGCTCCCCGAAATCAGAAATCACACTGCCGGAGCAGCACACCTCACAGAGCACGGCCACTTTTCCCTCAGAAATAAAGAACCTCATCTAGTCAAAAGATCACAGAATACAAACACGTGGCACCGAATTCTTCCAGTCTTGCCCTTTTGTCACTGGCTTCTGCACAGCAGAAAACAGATGAAAAACGTAATCAGGACAATTCTACTTTTATACCCAAGTCATGAAAACATAAAGGATATCAGTAATCTCCAAACTGATCATAGGCAAACTCCACTGATGTTTTCCTGCTTTTCAGTTTCACTGGGAGCACCAAACATTTTCTCTTTAGTTTTTCTTTATCTTCAGCCTGTGTTAATCCCATCATGCACAGCAGGACAGCTGATTGTGGTGATCTGTGTGTGGTCCTGCCAGACTTTTCTGAAGTCCAAGAAGAGGAACCAGAGGGCTACAGTTTGGTTCCTTTTTTTGGGTTTACTTACCCAAATCAAGAGCTCTCACACGCAGCACCACTGTTCTAACCTGGCAAGGTCTGAAAGCACAGGGCATTTTTCTCAAATCAGCCCCAAACTGTCGGTGTGTGGCCGACACGCTGCGTGGCCGTGCACAGCGGCGCAGCACACACAGGTGCACCCGTGCAGGGATGTGCAGGGATGTGCAGGGTGCTGCTGGGGCAGGGCTCCCCACACCCTGCGCCGCAGGGGGAGGCTCTGCTTCAGCCACCCACTGCTCCCCCAGGAACAGCTCCTCTCCACCTCAGCCCTGCACTCCCCATCCCTCCCTCATTCCCCTCCCACTACCATCAAAGGGGCTTCTCTCTGCTCTGGTGGGTGTGTTCCCAAATTATTAGAAGAGAAATATGTTGGTGCTTGTCTTGTGTTCTCTGCCCTTTCTGCTCCAAATGCTTCTGATGCTCTGATCAAACACTTCCCTCACTGGGAGAGAGGCCTCTGCAGCAAAGCCAGATCTCCCTCCACCTCACAGTGCAATGCCCTGGACTACGTGGGGAATCACAGGCAAGCTGAAAATGCCGTGAAAGTGCAAACATCAGGTGCTGGGTGAAAGTCTCTGTACTTAAACCTTATATTACAACCTCTTCATCAGAGAAACAATGACAAGGCACACTGCAAGGGGAACACAGAAATCTAATTAATACAAAACATCAACACCACCCTTAGCCCTCTCCCAGGCACAAGTGACCATCAGGATAACCCATCCAAATGAGCAGCATATACAACTTTACAAAGACATAGGTATGGTTCTCTGGTCAGCCCTTATAAATAGCGTTTTACATATTAAAATAAATATGTCCACGTTGCCAAAGTAGCAAGAGGTTTCTTCGTTACTTAAAAAAAAATATGTTACAATATCCTTTATATTTCTTGTTTAGTTTAAAAAAGTATTTAAAAAGTCATTTTATAAAATAATATGAATAAATTGAGTACAAGAGTGTCCATCCCTAGCACATGTCCTGGGTCTGTATTCTGTGATTCAGCATGAGATGCTAACCTCCAGGAAGTAAGGTAATCATTCCTTCATTCCTAGTTGGACAGAAGAAATCCAGTGCTTGCTTTTTTCACCACTTTTAACAAGTCTATGATGTGAAATTCATGGCAAGGGAAGATGTCCCAGATCTGGGGAAGGTTCTCATCGCTGCTATTTATGGCTTTGCTACTCCCTGTATCTGATTGCCTTGTGTAGCACAGGAAGAGGATGTGACCAGCTGAAACTTAGCCCTGGAGTCTGGAGGGAGAGAACAAGTTCCAGCCAAACAGTGTAAGCAAGGAATTGTTGCTTGCCTTTTTTTTTTTTTTCTTTTTTCTTTTTTTTTCCTTGACACACCGTAAGCGTGCAAGAGTGTGGGAGCATGTGAATGCACAGGTGTGAGTGTGCCATGGGTATGAGCATGCATCTGCCTGCAGGAACATTAGGAAGAAGATTAGAAAGTTTGGGAGAAGGGCTGAGAGTCTCTCTCCTCCTGATCCAATCTCTGCCCCTCTGACCTCTCTAGTTACCACTGCTGAGCATCCCCAGGAGTTTACTGGGCTCCAGGCCCTGCTGCTGTGCCATCTTCTGAACATCAAAACCCATGTGCATGAGGAACTGGATCACATTCATCTCCTGCCCTGTGAACTGGTCCCTGATTGTGGGGCACGAGGGGTTGCAGTGAGGCCATGGACAGCTGTCAATCAGGTGAATTGGGCAGCCTTTCAGAGGAGCCTTCCCATTTTTGTTGCTCTCATGGAGGCTCCGATCCCAACAGTGCAGGGCACGGGGTAATGATGTCCCCTTCACCTGGATGTCAGTCCAGTGACTGAAAAGACAAACCGCAGAGATCACATCAGAGGGGTCAGGCTGCCAGGACAGCTGCATTCCCAGGCTGCATCCCTGTTCACCTCTGCAGGATCTGCACAAGCACTTACTTGCGTGTGATGATCTCGTGGGACAAACAGGCGGGAGCAAAGCTCGCACTGAAGGAAAACAGAAACACGGATTATGTCTTGAAGGACAAAGTAAGTGCTGCTGAACTGAACCTTCCAGACTAAGGAAAGAGTGGAATTTTACACAAAAATGAAAAATGCAAGATTCTTGATGTAGATGAACTAATAGTTTCCAAATTTACAACGCTCCTTTTTCAGCAGAGATCTGAGAACACAAGGAACTAGACAAGAATGTCCCCTAGAAAAAAATGTGCCAGGTTTTTCTCAATGAAACACTTACGTCACATCCTTCAAGGTGTTTCTCAGCTCTCTACCTAAATTCTGGATGTAGAGCCACTGCCCCTCCTGAACAGGCTGGCCAGTGAGGTGTACATTGTCTACAGTAAGCTGGGCCTCATCGAACAGCCACTGGACAACAAAGACTGGGCCTAGAAAAGACAAAAAATTTGGAAAAGGGATTGCTCCAAGTTAGTTAAAAATACTGAGGGAACTCTAAATTAATTTGATCTCTCTCCTTTGGTACTTACATCGAAGAGTGGGGTAAATCTTATATCCAAAAAAGCAATTCCATTCCTCTCCCTCTTTAAACTGCAGCTTACAGCGTTCGGGAACAATGCCATTCCAGTATCTACAAGACAAAGCAGTAACAGAATGGAAGGCACAGGGCAATCCTAACAATGTATCCTCTCCATATCCTAGTTCCTGTTCTGACTAGAATTTCACCTGATAGAACAGCTTTCTCGGCAGCACTGTCCCATCAGCACCTTTTACAGCATCTGTAACTGTACACGTTCTTTTGCAGTTAGACTTTACTGTCTTTTCCAATAAAATCATTGAAAAAACACCGATGCAGAAAATAACTACTCCTTAAGTATCAAAAAGAAGGAACACAGTCAAGGAGGACATCTTTCCCACATTCTAGCCTCCTACAGTAGTGTACTTGAGAGCATCTGAGTGTACCTGATTCCTCTCCGGATGGCCTCTGTGGGAGCACACGTTATGGTATCGATGCAGTCGGTCCTGCGGTACTGTTTGTTATCCAGGAACCATCCTGAGTCTGCCAAGCCTCGAACCTGAATCCCCTGATAGCCCATCTCCTCCAGCTGCTCTGCCACTCGATCCACGTTCAGGAGCACCCCTGTCCCTCCAGCACTGCAACAGCAACACCAACACTGCAGTCACGAGGCGCACACGGTGCTACAGACCTCGCTGGCAGACACACCTTCTTCAGCAGCGACACGCCATGAGCACCTGCACTGCCCACAGCACAGACACCCAACCATGCACCACCACCGTGGCAGACACCACGCTATTCCCTTGCTTTGCCACACTCAGAAATAAAGCCAGTGCTGAGTAACAGTCTGGTAGCTCAGAAACAAAGTCCAGTTGTTACTCTCTTTCCTGGGAAATGCATGTGCTCTGTGTCATTTCCAAGGGGGTCGGCTGCTCAAAAACTAAAAGAATCTGAAGTGAGACAAATTCACTCTTAGCAACTTCTCCAATACACCCTTGTGTAATACACTGAGTGTACCAGAGCTTTCTGCAACACAGGATGATCCAGAGCACCTGTGTGAGGCAAGTTTGGTTTTTATTTCGGTGTCCTGAATCAATTCACAGAAGGCGTGTGTCTTATGATGTGGGCCAACAGGAACCAGAATTCTTGGTGCAGACATGAGGAGACTGACCAGAGATACAGGGTTTGCTGTGTTAGTGTTACTGTACTCCCGAAGAAATGTTTCAGGAGCTGCTGGACCTCCTCCCTTAACAGCTTCCTACTGTGGAAATCTCCTGTCTTCATGAAACAAATCTTGTGGACACCTACCTGCTCCCTGCTAGCAGCAACACTTTCGCAGTGCTCAGACCTTTTCCCACCAGCTCCTTTATAACCTCCTGTATGATCAGTGCTCCCATGAAGGCATATTCATCTGGAAGACAGCTCAGTGTCAACAAAATCACTTCCTGTCCAGGCTCAGACTTCTGTTTCCTCTCTGAAAACGCTTAAGAACTTTCCAAAGGGATTTCCAAAGTCTAAACTCAGGCTCATTTTATCTACCTATATGACATACACCTAACAAGAGATCTTCCCCCACCTTGTACAAAATGTGCTGCCCTGAAAGAGAACCAAGTGATCTCAATTACACAAGTACCTTCCTATGACCATGCTTAGAAATAAGTAATCTTGGAAAAGGAAAACAAGAAGGAAGGTACTGGAGAAACAAACACACACCTGGAATCTCAGCTCCAACTTACTGCTCCCCCTTTTTCCCAGTTCATCAAGCCAATTTAGAGAAGCAATGCTTCACAAGATGTTACATGTACAAAGACACCGCTTCCTTGGCACCACCAGCACCCGTGGCTGCTGCTGTGTGACTGACTGCTCCATAGGAACAGCACCGAGGAGCTGGGATGGAGTGGGAAGGTCCCTCACTGTGACACCGCTGGAGTGACAGCGATGGCAATGCAGCCTGTATTGACAGGAACTATGCTGTTTCCCAAAGAAACCCGCAGACAGCTCTAGCTTGACACACGATGGCTCCTGCCTAAGGCCAAATATCCTCCTGATAAAAGTCTGACACGAAATTCACAGTCCTGCCTCTCAGGTCAGCCGTGCTAAAGTTACACACAGCAGTCCACAGTCCCTCAGCTGCAGCAATTAATTTGCTACGTGCTGGAACCTGGAGATTCATCTAAAAGGAATTTTGGTCTTCTAATCCTTGCATACTGCATCAGTGTAACATCTCTTCAAGCAGTGGCTCTGAACTATGTCAAAACAGCCTGAGCTAAAGAGATCAGGATGTTTTATCTGGAAGTAGCTTGATATTCTTTCCTGCCCTTCAGCAAGAAAAAGCCTGTTTCTTGTCCGCGTGGTTTCACAGAAGTCTGGCCACATCCTTTAATGTGTGATGTCTGGGGCAGCAACGGCCCATCAGCAACACTCACTTTTCTCAGACTTGGAAGAGGCACCGCTCCAAACATCACTTGAGCAATATGGGATGAATCTGTAAGAGAGAGCTGTGTGAGTCCTGCTGTGCCTCTGACACGCACAACAGGGTGAGGATGCGGTCACTTAAGTGGAAGAAAATTAAATTCTAGGAAGGGGAAAAGGGAAAAGTTTCTGTCCAGTTTGACAACTTACCTTCCTGCACACCAAGTGACAACCGTAATTTTCTTGAATTTTCTCCTGAACACTAATAGTTTTACTGAGTTAAATCAATAAATAACATGTCTTTTATCAATCTAATTGAATCGCTAAGGCTCAGTGGACAGAACGATGGAGCATGACTTTGCTCTCAGCTATTCTGCCAACACAGTGGATGGGCTGTCACAGGGAAACTCTCTATGCTTCAGTTTTTCACACAAAAAATGAGAAGACTCTAGTCAGTGCAAGTGCTGACTGCAACCACTGGAGGTTTTTGCAGGAATTAACTTCACATGTCTCTGTTTTGCAGAAAACAAATTAACATCCCTTCTGTATAGATGCATATAAAAACTGGTGTCTCTCATTTCTCTTCTTTGAACTAGGAGAGGAGCTCCACATTCTTCTCAAATTGTCAGATGTGTAACACACTATCAGCCCAGCACTCGTGATGGATTCACCACTGCAGCTGTTTGAGAAGGTTCTCTAAGCTATCCCCAGTTTTTCTTCATTAGATTACCCCAAACTCCAAGGAGATTGAACTTGAGTTTCTCAACCTTGTCAGCCCTAAGTGTTAGAGAGCTGAACTGCTGCAAATGGGAAAACACACAATTTCCTTTTCCAAGTATTAGTCTTAACCTGTCTCTGCAGCACTCTTGCTAGCCTAAAAGGCAGGAGATGCTGTTTAAGTACAAAGCTATTTCCCTCCGTTGTCCCTCCTTACACCATGTTTGCATTCCACCAGTGGGGATTTTCTTCTGGCTGAGAGGACAGGATCCCAGTTCCTGCAGATGGGCACAAAGAAACAAAAAACATACAGATGACAGTCTGTGATTTCAGAGGAATCATAGGAGCCTCATGCAAGACCTCTGACCACACAGAAAACAAACATCCATGATGAAAAACATTGGCAAGGGAAGTGGAAGGAACATTTCTAAATTTGCCCTTAGGCAGATTTGACATTCAGAATTTGATTCATGCTACAGATGAAGCCCGTCTAGAAGCTTCTTGTAGCACAGAAAAGACCGGTGATGCCTATTTAAGTACCTCCCCAAAAGACAAATCCTAGCAGGTAAACTCCAATATACTCAGTTAGAGGACCTGTGTGAGTGACGGAGGTTTGGGTGCCCAGGAGGATGCAGCACGAGAAGAGAGCGAAGAGAGCAGCACCGTTACCGGTGGTACCTGCGCACCCAAAGCCTGCCCGTGCCCGCCGCATCCCGGGGCAGCAACCAGGCCCCTGCCAGGGCGCTGCCCCGGCCCGGTCCCAGTCCCTCGGGGTGCCCCGCGGGGTGGAGGGGGCGACTCACCCACGCGGGTCGCGGGCCACTCCCGGGAGCTCATCAGCCGCCGCATGGTGTCGTAGCGGGTGTCGCAGTTCTCCCTGTTGAAGCAGTACCACCCTCCTGGCGAGGGGACAGGGGTCAGCCGCCCCGAAGGGCCGGGGGCTCGCGGGCGAGGGACGGCGGCCCTCGGGGCCCGGGGCACCGAGGGCAGCCTCGGGTCGCCGCCCCGCTCGTGGCCGCCGTTGCGGAAGTCGGGGGCGCCGGCGCTCACCTTCCAGGAACAGCAGCCATCGCCGACTGCCTTTGGACTCCTTCAGGTAGTAGCTGCGGGCACAGACAAGGGGCAGCGCCTAAGCGGGAGCCGGGCCCGCCCGCGACGCTCTGCTGCCGGTCGGGCCGGGGCGCCTGGGCCGCGCCGGGGCGGCGGCTCTGGCCGGGAAGCGCCGGGGCGCCCGGAGGGGCCGGAGCGGCGCGGGGACTCACCCGGCCGGGCTGCCGTCGTTGCAGGTGACCGAGGCGTTGTGCAGGAGGTGCAGGCGCAGGTCGTGCGGCAGCGCCTGGGCCGAGCAGGGGTACAGCGAGGCGGCGGCCGCGCGGGGCAGCCCCGGGGCGCCCGGAGGGGCCGGAGCGGCGCGGGGACTCACCCGGCCGGGCTGCCGTCGTTGCAGGTGACCGAGGCGTTGTGCAGGAGGTGCAGGCGCAGGTCGTGCGGCAGCGCCTGGGCCGAGCAGGGGTACAGCGACTGCGCCAGGCTCTTGACCTGCGCCATGAAGCTGTCCATGTTGCCCTCCACGGCGGTGAAGTCCAGCGGGAAACTCTCGGCTGCCGCCGCCGCCGCCGCCTCGCCGCGCTCGCGGACCGCCGGGCCTCGCCGCCGCCAGCCCTTCCTGCCCTCGCCGCCGGGCCCGGCGTGCAGCAGCCCCAACAGCAGCAGGAGGTGCAGCGCTGCCGTGCCCATCGCCGCCC
>NW_024518762.1:840613-850271 GCF_017590135.1 Pyrgilauda ruficollis
CGCCCCGCCGCGCCCCGCCGCGCCACTCGCGGGGACCGGGGTCGGCGGTGGGCGAAGAGGGCAGCGCCGGCGGCGCGGGCTCGGCGGCGCGGCTGCCGGCACAGGAGCCCGCCGCCCGCTCCCAGGCGGCGAGCATGACAGAGGGGCACGGAGTGCGCGGGGAGCGCGCCGGGGGCGCCGCCAGCCCGGGCGCCGCGTGGGGCAGCAGCCGGCCAGCCCCCGCCCTGCCCTGCCCTCCGCCCCCTCGGAGCGAGGCGGAGGGAGCGGGGGGTCTGCGCCGCGCCGCACCGCACCGGCACGGTGGGCCGCTCCGTCGGGGCGCGCCCCGTGCTCGACGGCGACGCCATCGCCGCCCCAGCCCCGACGGCAGCTCCTCCCCGGCTCCGCGTCGGCGGCACCGCCCGCCCCGCCCCGGGACGTGCCGCCGCCGCTTCACCGGCAGAGCTCAGCCCCGCGCCCCCCGATCGCTCTGGCGCGGGGTCCAGCGCTCCGGCCCGGGGGCGGCCCGCGATGCCGCGCTCCGGCCCGGCCCCGGTTCGCGCAGCGCAGCGGGAAGCGGCCGTTCGGTCCCGGACATCGGCGTCCGGTCTGCTCGGCTTCCGCGGGTGACCGGGGAGGATGCTGCTGCCGGGAACAGGAGGGGACGTGGAGGCCCCGGGCTCGCCGGAGTCACGGCAGGCCGGACGCGGCGGTTCCGGCCCCCCTGCAGCCCCCGACCGCCGGCGCGGCTGCCCGGGGCTCGGGGTCTGCGCCCTGCTGCTCCCCGCAGCTCCCGAGGTTTACCGCCCGCCGCTCTCCCCCGGGGCCCGGACGTTTCCAGGAATTGCAAGAAAAATCCTGGAGAAAAAGCCGTGTTGTCACCAGAGTGCTGGTCCTCTGGGAGAGGGGTAATTCCCTGGAAATGGCCTTATTGCAGACCTCGGAGTTAAACACCGAGGAGAAACAGAGAAAATGCTACGCTTTGAATAATACGCTCCTCACCAGCCCTCCAGAAAGGAACAGGAAGATTGTCTTTACGGGGAAATATAATCTATCTGGGATCAGAAAAGGTGAAAATAGAATAATCTTAAAATAGCACGTGGAAGTTTTTTTGTCAAGCTGGCATTAGGGCTGTCCAACTGCTGCAACTATATTTTTTACCTTACTGTGTTTGGGCTTTCTGAATGTAGGCTCAGCTCTGTTTCCTACACACGTAGCATGTGGTTTTGGTTTGCTTGCCATGTTGGTTTTTTTATCTTTCAGTTACTCTTACGTACTCTCAGTTCTTGCTGTGTTCTCGCTCAGACTTTTACCCCCAAATGTTTTATTTAAGTGCTAATACTGACAACAATGTCTTTAAAGCCAAGAAAAGCTACTCATTTGACTGCACCTCCTCAAGTGCACTACATCCCCCCCGACAAGTTTCTGGTCCCAGCACATTTCTGCATCATTGTCTCTTTCTCTACGCTGGCCTAAACCTCCCTTCCTCACTGTCCCTGCCGGCTCCAAGCAAGGGATCACTGAGGTTAGTTATGGCAAGTTAAAAACTCATCAGTCAGCCCGAGCAGAGCTTTATCTGGAAACTGGTCAGTTAGTGCAAAGTCTGAAGCAGTAAGTCCTCAGAGTGCTCCAGAATCCCTGGAAAAGGTGGCATAAACAACTTCAGGACCTCATAGTCCACTAGGTACAGCATGAAACCAGAAGGGGCAAGACTGCTGAGCGGCTTCCTCCACAGTAAAGCTGCTGTGCCTCCCGTTGCCAGGCTTGCATTCCCCTCGTGTCCCTGCTCTTTCTCTCCTCTGGGGCTGAGTTCCTGCACTCTGTAATGCCTTGCTTGGTAACCAGCTGGTGCATTGAGGTGTGACTGATTATGATGCACCAGGGAGGCATCTTATGGCAGAGAGGAATGCGTGTTAAAGTTGCAGATCTTTGTCCTGAGAAGTGAAGCAAAGAAATTAAAATTTTGTGTGGCTTGACTTTACTGAGCCCTCTTCAGCTTTCTGACCTCTGGTTCGGGTCACTCGGGTAAGGTTCGTTCAGAGCACTCCTGCTATCCTTCCAAAGCTCAGGAAAGTGTTGCATTACTTTTCATGGCTGAGCAAAGGGCTATGAGGAAGAATGTAAGTCTGTAGGTCTGGTGTAACAGCCTTTCTGATTTCTAAACATTTAAATCTGGTACCGTTCAACTCCTTGACATACTGAACTTGAGTGGCCATCAAAGTGACACAGATTTTTGGTAATTTTATAATACTTCAGCACGAGATGTTCAGAGTTTTAATCTTTTGATAAGAGCCTCCCTACATTGAATAGATTGGCCTCCGTACAAAAAGAAGCTCAGAGAAAGCTGAAAGAATTGGAGTCCTGCTCCAGGCACCGGACAGTTGGCATTTCTATTGGTAGGAGTGAAGCACATAGGAGGCAAGCAGGAGACTTTTAGTGATTGAGAATAATGTTATGGGAGGTATTGTTTTAATTTAATACCCTTGAAAGTGAAATGTCCTGCATAATGTGTTCCACTATGTCCTGAGATGTGTCCCTATATGTTCAGTGTGTTGGACTATGCTGTACCAAGGCTTATGAGACAGTTTTGAATTCCCTCATACCCTGCCAGGACTAAGGCAGCCCCAGCACTAGCCCTTCAGATGTTTCCCAAGGAAACCCAGCAGCCCAGAGGGTTACACCTGGCTGCTGTGTAAGGGCTCGTGCCACAGGTATGGTTCCCCTTCACAGCCACCTCTCATTGCTGATTTGAGCAACGCTGCAGCCCTGGCTCAGACCAGGCTCCTTGGCTCATTGCTTGGCTCCTGTGTCGGGTGTAAATTACCCCATGCAGCACTACTCACCCACAGAATCCTGCTTTTGCACAGCCATGCTACTGCTGCCTCCTGACCCTGAGGCCAGGGGCTGTAAAGACCTCCAGGAGAGCAGCAGAGCCCTCTTGAAACCTGGGTACGGATGTGATGTGCCAGGTGATGCGCTGGTAGGAACCACCTCTTGAAACACTCCAGAATTATCGTTACAGTGATAAGCAGCTTGTTCTGCATCATGTTTTGGAGCTTGTTACTACGTATTTCTACATGTTCACAGCTAATTTCCTGTTCATTTTGAGAGAAGACATAAAAAATAAAAGCAGGTGAGGTTTTGCTACTTTATGAAGAAGCAAATGTGTGTTACTCCCTGTATGCCTGTGACAGTGCAGATGCAGACAGTGCCAGGGCTATGTATTGAATGCAAAGCACCAGCTGCCTGAAAAGTGGGATTAGGGAAATCGTGCTGCAGCGTGTTCACTCTAATTAGCAAAAAAAAAGCAATTTAAGACAAATTTTTGGAAGCTGTTTGGCTGGGGCTCACCTGGTAGATTTGCAGGCATCTTCCAGCCTGACAGTGGCAGAAATCTGATATAAGGTTTTAAAATCTGATATAATGGTTTTCAGCCATTCCTAAATGAGGTCCTCTTTCTTTGTGGTGCTTTAATGGACTCCAGGTTGTAATCACCCCGCTGTTTCTCTCCTGATGCTTCTAATTTCAGATAAATATTTGAGATTAGAAGTGGCTCTGGGTATGAAACTTCCCTTCCATGCAACTTTATGATTATTACATACTATTAATAACCAGAATCACCTCTAATCCCACGACTTGGAAATGTTCAGCTCAAATTACATTGGTGTATTTTTAACAGGAGCAATGTTTCTTTAAGGGATGTGCCACTTCCAGATGCAAAAAAGGTGCAAAAGATGAAGCAGCTGCCTGCTTCAGACATCAAAGAGGAGCTACACCCATCCAGAAATGAGACCAGTGTTTTGGGCCATGAAACCCAATGTGCATCTTTCAGACTGGAAGGGCTGCTCTGCCTGAGCAGGGGGATATCACTGCAGTTAACAAAGTCATCTTCATTGCTTCTTCGCCTCCAGCAAAAGTATTAACTAGTGGAAGAATGGGATATCTTCATTATGTGTGAGATAGTTGCAGAGCTTTGGGTCTCTCCCTATTTTAAAGACTAAGAAGTACTTGAATATCAGATATTTGTTGCACCCTTTTTTAGACAAGTGTGTCAACTTTGAGAAAATCTTTCCCTTAAGTCCTCACACCTCCTCATGTATATTTACAGCACAAGGCAGTTGAAAAGGTAGAAAACTGTATATCCTGAACACTGTAGCTCTATAAATGTAATGGCAATGATACTGCCCAATGGAATTAACAAAATGTAAAGACTTTTAAAGCTTTGTTTTAACCATTTTACACCCAGACATTCTTTATTACTATTTCTACATGTCACTGAACAATTATGGTATTGGATGGACTTGGAAATCCACATGCATAAGCTACGGGAAATCTCTCCATCTTTAAAATTCCGATTTTTCTCCCTTCTCTGACACTGCTGATATGGTTAACACAACCAAGTGTTATCTCTTATGAAAGTGTCTTTCCTTGAAAGGATCTTTTTCTTTTATAAGCCAAGCAAACCAGACATTTTTGTGGGTGCTGGGGTAGAGGTGGAGACTTAACATATAGGATAAATATAGAAGAAGTAGAGAAAAGAGAAAGTATTTGGCATGTGGTTACAACTTAGGCTAAATAAATTCCAGTCGTTACTCAAACTAAAAGTTTTGGGTTTTGTTTTTTGGTTTCTTGTTTTTTTTTGGTGAGTTGTTTTGTTTTCTTTTTATGATAGCAAACTAAACAGACTGTCATCGAATCTGAGAGTGCCTTTGATGCAGAGGCCATGCTGAGACTGAAGGGGAAACCCATAAATGAAATAAAGTCTCTGGGAAATTGTGTGTTGTGAAATGTATGATAATTTTGGTTCCTTGGCTGCAGCCATCTCTCCTGACCATCTGATTTTGCAGCACTGACCACGAGGTTCCAAATGAACTTTTTTCTCCTTTTTTTTTGCCAGAAGAAATGTCTCTCAGGGGCAGCAGGATGCTGTGCTTTGTGTGACCAGCGGCGCCCCGATCGTGACACTGCCCGGACGCTCCGGTGGCACTGGGAGGCGGCAGCATGGTCCCCGTTCCCCGGACACGCGGCGTTCGCCAGGGATGTTGTTTGGTCCCGGAGAACCTTCCCCGTAGCGCAGGGATTTCGGTGCTACTGCTCGGGAGCGAGATCCGAGCCCTCCAGCCCAGGGCATTTCTGCCTGGCGATGCCCGGGCCGGCCGGCCCTCGGTTAGGGATCCCCGCCTGCGCTGCCGGGCAGGGTCCCGGTAAAACGAGAAAATGTTTTATTTCCCTGGAGGAGGATCCCGACACTGGAAACCCAAGGGACAACACAGGCGCCGACAGCCGCAGCGGGACGCGCGCCTGGCTCCCCGCCCGCTCCCCGCGGAGCTGCGAGACAGCGGCGGCTCCGGAGCCGCCCCCGCCCCGGCCCAGCGGGCAGGGCCGCGGGCAGCCGGGGCCCGGCGCATCCGCGGCGGGCGGGGGCAGTGCGGGGGGCCGGGCACGCACTGAGCTCTGTTGAGGTCGGTTCGCCCCGGTTTCCCTGTGCCGCGTTCCTTTCGGTGCTGGGACGGACGGCGAGGCCCCGTGTCGCTGTTACGGGACACCCACGCGTGCACCTCATCCAGGCCGCAGAGCAGCAACGCCCGTCTCCCCTCTTACCTGGGGGTTTGACCCTGTGCTTTTATGGTGTCTTAACTGCAAACTCGTTTGAGTAGCACTGAAAAAAAAAAAGAGTACACTGGTATTTAACCAGGCTTGGGCGGCCGGCGGGGGCGGCGCCGCGGTGTCGGTGTTGGCGCCCAGCGGGCGGCGGGTCACGGTGCGGGTGGGGCCCGGCACGGTCCTGCTCCAGGTGGGTCCGCGGCGGGGAGGGGGCCGAGGGGAAGGCGGAGGCAGGGCCGCGGGCCGGCCGTGACGCCTGTCTTCTTTCCGCAGGTCCTCGAGGAGGTCTGCAGGAAGCAGGGTGGCAGCCCTGGCGAGTACGGCCTGAAGTGAGTGTCGCCGCGGGGCCGGGCCCGGCCGCCTGCCGCTGTGCGAGAGGTCCCGCCCGCCGCCGTGCTCCGCGCCGGGCCTGGCGCTGCCGAGCCCGCGGCGCGGCCGGGGCCCGGCGCATCCGCGGCGGGCGGGGGCAGTGCGGGGGGCCGGGCACGCACTGAGCTCTGTTGAGGTCGGTTCGCCCCGGTTTCCCTGTGCCGCGTTCCTTTCGGTGCTGGGACGGACGGCGAGGCCCCGTGTCGCTGTTACGGGACACCCACGCGTGCACCTCATCCAGGCCGCAGAGCAGCAACGCCCGTCTCCCCTCTTACCTGGGGGTTTGACCCTGTGCTTTTATGGTGTCTTAACTGCAAACTCGTTTGAGTAGCACTGAAAAAAAAAAAGAGTACACTGGTATTTAACCAGGCTTGGTTATGTAGTTGGTTGCTGTTTATTTCTTTAAAACCTTTAAAGGAAGAACATATATTTGGGTATCATCTCTGCGACCTCTACAAACTGCAGCTGCTTTGGTGTGCAGAATAGCTTTTGTTGATGATGCTTTTATAGTTACCAATTGTTCATTATTGAATCATGTTCTATGGCTTCTAGTCAGCCTCCTGGGAATTCTCTTGCACAATACCTGGACTTTGTGTTGCTCATAGGCTCTGTTCTCCTTCAGGTTTCAGAGGAATGTGTTGGACCTGTCTTTGCAGTGGAGATTTGCTAGGCTGCCCAACAATGCCAAACTGGAGATGGTGCCAGTCTCCAGCAGAGCAGGAGCTGGAACCACGGTATGTTCATTTACACAGCGTGACCTGGTTTGTCCAGTTACCAGTTGTGCTGATAGGATCCCATCAGATCTAATGACCAAGAGCAGAGGCCAGCGTGGCCAATGCCTCTGTGAGAGACCAGCTGAAGACTGGTTGCAGTGCTTTTGGAAATAGTAATTAAGTAGCTGAAAGTCTTTACTTAGAGTCTGCATGAGCATGGGGTACCAGCTGTGCTAGAGGAGAGTGGGATGGTTTGGGGAGCTGAAAAACTAGTGGCCATGGATATAAGAAGTTAAACAGTGATGACTAATTCAGTTCCCTCTCCTAGTTTCTGTTTCAGTTGCTGTTGTCCAGCTCTGGATTTTGACTAAATCTCAGATTCTTACAGAATCCTGTTTTGCTGCTTTCCCAGCATTGGTGTTCATGGTGTGTTTACACAGCTTTAGAGTCTTCAGTGGCATGTTCTGTGTTCATCAGTGGCCAAATGTCCCTATTTGGTATTATTTGCAAAGGACTTTTGGATAGTGTTTTCTCTAGAAATTATGGCCGCTTTTAGAAGTGTAAAAATCTTCCATACATATCCCTGTGGCCATAGGCCTACCTTTTCAAGCGATGCAGAGGTGTTACTGAGTGAACTTTTCATGTTGTAAAACTGATGTGTGGTCTTACTTAAGTAGCGTGGGAATGGAAATTTGTCTGTCACTAAGTCATCTTGCTATTTGTTAACATCCTCATAGGAAGTTTCTCCATTTTCATGTAAGTTTCAGGTCTATTGGTGCTGATATTTAATGTCTGTCAGCAAAGCAGTGTTAGTGATGTTTGCTATAGGCAGTTGCTCTAGCTGGGAGAAAGTGATAAGTGAACTTTGTGGTGTGAGAAGGCTTTGGAGTCTCTGCTTTAGTTCATTGTGTAACATAGTTTTGGGGGTCCCTGTTGTTCATACTTTCCTCTGGAAGACCTCCATGTTCTTTCTTTGGCACTGGTGCCTTTTTCTGATTTTTTTCTGGGAGTAGAAAGACATTTGTGCTTGAAATAATGTCTTTACTTAAAAATTACCACAAACCAGTAGCATCTGCTTAAAATTTTCAGTGAAATGTTGTGGTGGAATGGAGGTAGTCTTCCAGAGAAAAGTGTTTCTCTTGAAATGGTACAGTGATGACCATTTGACATTTGCATCCAGTTTGGGAGGTACTGAAGGAAAACAATGATTTTATTTTTTCCCCCCTGAACTTATATTGCGAGAAAGGGCAAGAAGGACTATTCACTGTTAGGAGGGGGTTTTTAGTGTGGAATTGTTATGCTAGATCACAAAAGAGAAGAGCTAATAGAAGTGTAAGTTGTTACTATTTAGTTGCAGTTCAACAGCACAATATGCAGAAGTGATGCTTCCCCGGGAGTGCTGGTTGCTGTGCCATCAAGGTGAGAAGACGCAGCAAATGTGCACGTGAAGAGTGGAGTCTAAACAGAGTCCCTGCCCCACAAACTTGAGCAGATTTTACTTGGGAGAATTTCACAGCGTAAGAAAAGACTTTGTACAGAACAACTGACTAAAAAGAATTCCCTCCCACAGGGAGTATGTGTTAAAAAATAGGGAATTCTGTAACAGCCAGGTGCTGTGACTGGGATGTAGTGGCAGTGCGGATGCAGCCCCAGTCATGCCAGCTGGCTGCAGTAATGTTGGGATGAATTTGATTCTGTGTCTTTTGTTATTGTGTGTTCTATTAAGATTACGTGTGTGGAAATAGGTGTGCTTTGCTTTGTGACAGCAGTTACCCTAGAGACAGAATACAGGTTTTGATAAATCATGAGTTTGTTCAGCAAATCTGATGTTCTAAAAATAGAAAGCTTTAGGATTTGCCTTTGCGTGTGGAAAACATTGTTTCCTCTAAGAGAGTTCTTTAGTGAAAAATGGAACGAATTCCCTTTGTGACGGCAGGTGACTCAGGAGCAGCATCAGTACAGCTCTGGTGTTAAAGTTGTCAGCCTCTTGTTTAAGTGTTTGTAAACTTAGACGATAATTGGCACTGGTTGTTGGAATACTAAGTAGCACCTGGGGTTTTGGAAGAGACTTTTCTAATGGAGTGAGCAGGACTTTTGTGACATGTTTAGCTTTGAACTGTTGCCCAAAAACTGATGCAACTGGTAGTCTGAATTTCTGGCCTGGATTCTTACAGAATGGTGATGTCAGCTGTCATCGCTCTGCTGTAGCTGAGAATAATCTAAAGCTTGTCTCCTGTGTAGGAGAAACCGGGAGATTGTGTTAGTGGTGGGGTGAAACAACATTGTACTGTCTGCTCATTATTGATGATGCCACTGTTTCCTTTATGCAGAAACATTCCTGTCTCCAGCAGATCAGCATTTGCAGTCCTGTGAGGACTGCTGGGAGCCAAGGCAGATGACAGTGAGTTGCTGGAGCGTGTGATGTCTCCTTCCCACCTCTCTGTAGCTCCTGCCCTCATGCTTGCACACACACCTTGCACTCAGTGAGAGGCTGCACTGAGAGTATTGGTAGGGACACGTGAAAACACAGAATGAAAGAAAGTAGCTTTGGCTGTCTTGGGCTAATGTCCTTCTCAGACTTTGGAATAAGGCCAGTTTTTGTGGACTTCTGAAAACTAAAGTTGACTGGAGAAACCAGGTTTTATCTAGTGGCTACAGGACTTTGTGTGATTTTTCTTTAGACAGGTGAGCTAACTGAGAAAACTTAGGAGTTAGACATTCTGGAAAAGGCTGAATGTTCTCTAAAAGGTTAAGATAACACCTAAAGTGCTCTGCAGAATATTACCTAGAGAATAGATAATTCTCTGTTTCTTGGTTAGCTGCTAAACTTTTCCTTTGGGACAGCCGGAGTTTGAAGTTCTTCAGGACTGATCCCAGCATGTGTTCAACTGATCCCATCATGTGTTCACTTTAGAAATGTCTTGGTTTTTTTTAATTTTTTTTTTTTTTTTTTTTTTTTTTTTTTTTTTTTTTTTTTTTATGTGGGGGGGGGA
>NW_024518762.1:850791-913478 GCF_017590135.1 Pyrgilauda ruficollis
AGTTCTTTTTTTTTTTTTTTTTTTTTTTTTTTTTTTTTTTTTTTTTTTTTTTTTTTTTTTTTTGTGACAGAGAGGTAGGGAAGCAATTCTCTAAAGACTGTGTGGTGCCTTATAATGTATGTGGATGTTGGCATTCCAGGTTGGAAAAGACTTGTTAAATTCAGCAGCTAGCTGGCTGTTGCCTTTTTCTGCAGGTGTTCAGGAACTCAACAGTTTAATGACCAGAATTATTGTTGAGATATTTTGTTACTTCACTCTTAAGTTGTGTGTCAAAATGTGGCAGTTAGGAAATATTAGTGAGTTGCAAGTTACAAACATTTCTTTGGACTGCTAACAGTTGTTTAGGTCTTCAGTAAAGCAGGGATGGGTGGGGACTGTGTTCATTGTTTCTGTGTGCGGATGTGCGAGTGAACTGTTTTGTCCCAGGGAAGTTGTTCTGCAAAATGGTGCTGAAGTAGACAGAGCTCTGTATTGGTGTTTCAGATGGTGCAGCTGTATCAGTCATGTCTGGGTTGTTGGAATTTGTTTTATGTGGCTGTGAAGACTCTTACTGTAAAGTTTCATCTGGTATAAAACAGAACAGCTCCATTGCTCATGATGGTACATGATTTGGGATGTTTGCACTGGCTTTTCTCTGAATATGTTCCAGTTCAGGGTGCAGGGAGAGGGGTCCATGAAAGCTGGTTAGTATTCCAGGATGGCCTCCCCCATGCTCAGGAGCCATTCATCCCAACAAACAGGAGTTCAGGCCAGAATGCCTGCACCAGTGAACAAGAAGCAAATATTTTAAAAAGTTATGAAGAAAAATAAGTTTTCATTCAATTTTCAGATGAATTCATTGTGGTGTTCTTACAGGTTCGGATAGCATTACAGCTGGACGATGGCTCCCGTTTGCAAGACACCTTCCTCTGTCAGCAGACCTTGTGGGAACTTCTCAACCATTTTGCAAAGATCAGGTGAGCAATGCAGTGAGAAAATACTTGTTTGGATGGACCTCTGCATGCCACTAATTACGTGTTATGGTGACCCAGCTAAATCCTTCAAATTTGGAGAATTTGCATTTATTTGATTGTGATTTCTCCTTTATAACAGAGATGTTTGCATTTTCCTTGCTCTTTCAGATTTGACAATCCATATTTTTATTATTTATTATTTATTTATTATTTATTTATTATTTATCAGGAGTGGAGTACCACTCCTGATTCAGGGCATAAACTGGTAACACACTGTTAAAGCTGTGAAGATACTGGGATATGTTGTGCCACCTTCCTTTTACACAAACCTGTTTGAAGTCAAGTCACTGCTAGAGATGTGTGTGTCAAGCCTGGATGATCTCGATCCCCAGTATTTCTGTGCTGCAGTTCCCTCTAGTGCAGGGGGTTATTTTCTATGGGTTGCTGTTGCTTTTGAGGCTTGCTGTTGTGCAAGTTCTTCAAGGAAATAAGGAGCTCTCAGCAGGTTAATGTGGCATCTTCAAAAGACTGATAAGATCCTGTTTAAATGGAAGAATTTCTGGTTCTATATTTATTGAACATGTACATGGGTTAGAAATCTTATTACTTTAGTCCAGTCCGCATTGAGTGCTACCTCTTGTCTTTAGTTTTGGTTTTAGAAGGCTGTATTTTTTTGGAATGTCAAGCTAATAAACTTTTCTTGGAGAGAGGCACTTCTTTTCTATTTTTCATGGTTTGGAAGAGGAAGCCTTGAACTGTGACAGCCGTTCTGTTTTTAATCATGGACCATGTCTACAGTGTGACATTTATTCATAAGTAAAAGAACAGTATTCATGTAAATGCTAGAGATAAAAGAATTATTTTTCTTTTAATTGAGGAGAGAGGTAGGACAAAAACCACAGGTATAATTTTCCTGAGTGTGTTAAGTCCCCCCTTGTCCCTTACTACACCCTCTGTGCCCTCTGTGAGGAGAGGAGTGCCTGTTGCAGTTTGGGGGCTACTAGACTGGTGGAAGGTGGTAATTATTGACAATGACAAATAACCTTTGTGTGGCTTCCTCACATATTAGTTGATTGTTTCTTTGATTTAAATTTTGAGCTTTTCTTATAATTTTGCTCTTTTGAAGTGGTTTTATTGGTTGCAGGTCATTGTAATACTACTAGTTAATATACATGTTGCTCTTCTTAAGCTTCTAACTGCTGCAGTGTGCTAAGCATTCATAACTTCAGAACACAGCTGCTTGTTTCTGGCCTCTGGAAGCTGAGTTCAGGTGTTTGGATGGACTTTGCAATCTTGGTTAAGTTCAACAAGCAGCAAAGGTGCTGTGTGTGGTTTAGTCATAGAACAAGCTGGATCTACAGCCATCTGTATGGTTTTAATGGGCTGAGTTGCTGTTCAATGTGTTTTGATTCAGTTGACTAACTAGTCAGCTAGTTGTTGATGTTTGCTGAATGCTTCCTTGGACTTTCCAACTGGAGACGTTTCCTGGAATGCTCGGCCGCGCTAAGTGCGTGAGGGGAAGTATTCTAAATCCACTGGAATTTCCCCCGGGTTTCCAGCATCCATCTTGGCTAATTGGGTCTGAAGAAGGTCTGGAAGCTATTGTATGGCTGCTCCTCCTCTCAGCGTGCGGCAGTCCTTGCACAAGATGTTTACAGGCCCTGTCAGATCACTACATGAAGGAATCTAATCTGCTTGCCGTTCCCCTTCTGAAGAGCAGCACATCAAAGAGAGGACAGTATGTTTGATGTGTGTGCTTGCCTCAGTGGGTGCATGTAATGGATTAGCAGCAGCTGGAGGAGGAGCCTGCTGCTTCCAAGAGTTAGACAAAAATAAGTCTCTGGGGATCTTTGTGTGGAGTCTGTGCTGCAGAGGCTGGTTGAGGGCACAGTGTTGTCTGCCCTATGAGCAAGCCTGCGTTTCTATCTCTCACTCTTGCCTACTTGCAGCTTCAGCAGCTCTATGGGCTGTTCTCCATAGAGCAGCTGCAATTCTGAGACTCAGAGACATCTTTGATAGTCATTATGATTCTTCACTGCTTCTTCTTCTACACTAGTCATTAATTCGGTTCAGATATTTTCCACACATTTTTAGAAGACTCTTCAAAGAGTTGCGTGGATTGAAGCGGAAAGCGGTTTTTGGGAAAGTGAATGAAACTAGTTTCTATAAGTCAAACTGGCTTCTTCTCTATTGGTCTTTGATGAGAACATGTTCCACTGTACCTAAGACTTTTTTCCTCTTAAATGGTTGTCATCCACTTTTCCTGACAGACAGCAGCTTGAGGTTCAAGCTTGTATTCCCTGGCCTGTTCTGTCTGCCTTTTCTGTGATTCTGTACTGTTTCTCTGTGTCTCATTAGTCCTTTGTCTTTTGTTACCTTTATTGAGGATTTCTCAAGGGCTACAGCTAATTTTAATTGGAAGCAAAACCTGTTGAAAAGAAGGTGGGGATGAGTATCTTTCCTGGATTGTCTGGAGAAGTCTGAGTGCAGTAACCTGCTATGGTGTGCTAAAGGCACTCTCTGGTGATCTTTTGTTCCAATTCTCCAATTGAGACAAGATTTTTTTTTTTCTGCCTTTCATCATCAGGCATTGGCCTTGGGAATTTCCTCAGGTAGTGCTGCCAGAGGAGCGAGGGAGGCTGGAGCCTGGGTCTTATATCACAACACAGTGTTCTTTTGTATGAGCAACTTCATCTTTTGATTTCTGCAGAGCATTGTATAGTGCATTTTGTTCCTGAAAGAGAATAACTAATTGCAGAATCACAAAAAGAGGCAAACCTATTCTAGTGTTGGTTTGGTTGTTCACCTTGAAGTTAACTGTGTTTCATAATCTGAAACTTGAATATAGTATTTTGCTATGGTGTGTCTGTTGCTTTCTGCACAATGGGATTTGTTGTGGTGGCTGGGAGAAGTGTTCTGAAATAGTGGTCTTACAGTCTTGGTACTATAAACTCCCTGGAATATGTTGCAACTGGTCTGGAAGTAGTTCTCAGCTGCTGACTTTCCTAAAATAGGCCTGACCCTCAGGACTGGTTTTATAGTTTGCTCTATTTGGATTTGCTCTACCTCTGGGTTTCTTTGTGACTTGCCGTGTCCCATACCACTGTGCTGTTGCAAGCTTTTAACCATTTGATCAAGATGGCATATAGTCTGCTACAATTAAACCAGACATCTCAGTTGTGGTTTGTGCTTAACAGATTTAGTCCCTCACATCCTTCAACTGGAAACCATTGATGTTCTCTGGCTCTTGAGAATTACTCAAAGATTGAGTACCATAATTTTCCAGTGGCTCTCTCGATCCTGAATGGCTTCTGGTTTCACTTACATGTCATTGTAGCTGAGTTTTGAGTCTCAGTTTAAATGTCCTTGATGAATTTTCATGGAATTTAATGGCTATTTCCCTTCATTTTCCACTTCATAGGCTGGTTGACTCCCTCTCAGTTGAGTTTCTTTTGTCATTTCATGCTGGGCTAAGTTTGGTTATGCAGACTCTGGTCTTCTGCTGGGCAAGCAGGTTGTTAAAGTGCAAAAGGTTATTTCCTTGTTACCATAACAGAAGGCGTTGCCTGTGTCCTAAGGTGGTCTTTCCCTGCTGGCTGGGTACATTGCATGTCTGTTTGTGGAGTTCTGGCTTTTCTAAGAACAGCAGTCAGCGTGGCCACAGCGCAGACAGACCGTGTGATGGACACTCACTTCAGAACCTCGCGCTTGATTGACTGCGTGCATTCTGACCGTTACTCAAGGGATCCTTTGCCTACATATCTCCTTGACATAACTTTGTTTCTGCTAGTATTGCATCTCAAAATATAAGTGTTTAAATTATGTGATGCTGAAGGCACAGTGTTTTAAGTGGTGGGACTCTGTTCATTAAACTCCTTTCCAGGAAAAGTCATGATGCAGCAGGCATTGATCACTGACACTGTGTTCTTAGAGTTAACCCTGTTCCGTGCCCCAGTTAAGATGCTCACAAATTTAGGCACAAGATAGGGAATGTACCCTGAATGTACAAGTATAGATATAAGTGATGTACTAGATAGAGGGAGTCTGAGTTTCTGCTTAAATTTTGGGACACTCGAATGCCAAATTGATCAATGTTTTGCAGCTGTATTTAGGAGAAAGTGCAGTTCTTACTGCTACTGGGGAATTACAAACAATGCAGGGTAATGTGAAGTAGAAATATCTTTCCAAAACCTCTACTTTTCACTGAAAACTACTGGAATTTTTTTCAGGCATAAAATGGGAGGCTGACCTTGGGAACTGCCTCCAGAGGTCTCAGGAGGTGAGCAAGCATGTGTCATGTTCCTGGGCTGCCAGGTGGATTTCCTTATCTGCTTTGCAGAGAGGTGGTGTCTCTTCAAGTCATGGGTGATGGGTGATGGTTTCCTGGTGGGGTGAGTGGAAAGCCATTCCCTCCACCTACCGCGCAGACTGGACTGTAGAGAGCAGTAAGATCAAGGCAGTTTACCATGAGGAGGAGTTCCAGTTGTTCTGTGTTTCATGATAAACTGTTGCAGTGCAGATGGGATATACAGCTCTTTACCCTGGGATGTCCTGGTGCAACTGCGAGCGCAGGGAGTTGGAGACAGAATGTGCTGAGAAGAGCTGCTGGGGTCTATGGAGGAGGATAAATCTTGTCAGTTCTCATTGTGTAGATGGGGAATATTGAGGGCAATGTTCTTACCTTTTGTAGTTTCCCAGGCTGAGTTAGGCTGAAATGTCTAAATCTGAAACTTCTGAAAAAATGCTTTTGAGAAGTCAAACAGGTATATCTTTCCAAACCAGCCTTGTCTTAGAGTGGGCAGTGTTTTCCTGGTCACCTCTTAGATGTGAAGCAAAGTATTCTCCTCAGTCTTACGTTTTACCACATTCTTGTCTGATTTCAGTTTGAGTTGCACTTTCCTGAAAGTGGAAACCAATGTTACAGAGCTTCTGCTGGTGCTGAATCTGATGCTCTCACTGATTCCAGTGCTTCAGCATAATGTGTTGGTTAATTCTGTAAGCCTTTTTACTTTTCTGTAGACATTTGAGGTTTTCTTGGTGAAAGTGTCAATCCTTTTTTTTTTTTTCCCCTTTTGAAATCATATCATTTTGGCTGGATGAGAACTGAGAATTGCTGTGATAGGCTGTGATTGTCTTTTGCCTGTCTGTCTTTTGTATTTGATCAAGTAACATATAATAAAGCTTCTCTTTTACTGGAATGCCTCAGAATTGCTTATCTAGAGGAAAATGGAAAGAGTAGCATCTTTTTGGTTTTTCCCCATCTCGATGCTAAGGGTCCCTCACTTCTGACTTCTTCTGGAGATGGGCTGTTGGGAGTTTGCATCATTGCTCATACGTGTCCTACATCACTAAAATGCTTAAATATGCCTTAATTTTCACTTTGTCTACAGTGGCAGCCTTTCATTTGGCTTTACTTGTTTCATGGTCTCCAGAATCCGAAAGTTCATGCTCTTTGTTTTTGTTTGCTTACTTTCTCTTTTCTTTTTTAAAAATGATAGTAAGGCAAGTTTCTTGTCCTTAGTTGATCTGCTTTAGAGAGGTATTTAATTTCGCTTGTTGCTATGCATATGTGAAAAGAAATGGACCTCTCCCCAGTGAATTCAGTCTAAGCCATAGTGAAGTTTTTAACTTGGATTAAAAAGAGCAAATATAACTAAATAATGTTTCAGATTGGGTACTGAGGCACACGAACAGTGATGAGTTTAAATTTATCTAGTATGATCAGCTAATTCCAGAATTTACTTTAATTATTTCTTTGTTTTTAAACTTTTAGGCTGTGTTTAAGGAAAAGTGAATGCATTGAAGCAAATTGTGTACTTAATGTCTAATAGTGCTCCTGTGAACTGTGTAGTGGCTATTGCTGGAGAAAAAGGGAGGACAGTGTTTCCTGCCGATTTCACTCTGTGCTGGTTTTGGAGGGGGTAGGCTGTTGTGCAGATGCTGCAGTGTTTTGCTCTTTCTTGCAGGGAGTTGATGGAACAGGATGGTGAATTGTCTCCAGTCTGTATTTACATGCGGGATGAGGTAAGGCAGCAAAGGCCTCTCAACTGTCTCATGTCCCTAAAACATAAGAAAACTTAGTTCTGCTTTCCAACCTGGAAAGTGTTTCTTTTGAACTTTCTTGAGAGGGGAAGTAGAAAAATGTTGGTCTTTTCAACGCATGACGTGTCTGTATGGAAAAAAGCTCTCTTGGAACGTAACCTTGTGCCGTTGAGACCTCTGAGCCCATAAAATGAGCTCAATGACCTATTTGTGTTTTTCTTTCCAGCTTCTTTTAAAGCTTGAGTCAAAACAGTGTTTTCATTTTAATAAATATTTGCTTTTCTCTGTTTTGATCTTTTGCTATTAATGTTTTGTTAAATATTTTGTGTGTGGATATTACGGAATTTGCTCTCCCTAGCTGTCCCCTTTACTTCCCACTGACCTCTGTGGACAGATCGTCTTTATTCTGGAATAGGTCACTGCAGACACAGAGGAGGTGTATGTAAGGAAATCGTCTGGCCTTGCAGCTCTCAGATGTTGCCTGTCGTTTAACTTCTGACATAAAAGTAGCTTTGCTGTAGTTGGATCCCACTTGGATGTGTGTACGGGATGAAAATACATGTAGGTCAACTTCCACTGAGATGATTTAATAAGTTGTGAATTTGGTGAAACAGCACAAGTTGATACAGATGGATTCAGGTCTGATTGTCAACTGCAGGAATGTGTTTCCACCTGTTTCTTGTGTTGTGTGGTATTTCTTTGGATATGGGTTTCTTTCTGTAAAGAGCTTTACATGTTTTCCTGGGGACTCAGAGGCCATAATTACTCTCCTCTGGTTTTGTTGTAGATATCAGGAAAAGATGCCCTGGAGAAGACAACACTGAAATCGCTTGGCCTGATTGGAGGCAATGCCATTATCAGGTTGGGAGAAGCAAAGTTTGGCCTCTTTATTTTCTCTTTCCACTTTGATGATGAATTTATTTTGCTTAAAGTACCAAAAGAAAGACAAAAAAAAAAGTCCCAAGAAAAGATGCCAAATTAAAACATTGCGGCACTCAGAAATTATTGCATTTGCCTGTTTATCTCAAACTGCTGCCCAGATGTGCTTTGCACAGCAGCAGATGCTGGCACTGACCAGTCATGTGCAGATTAAAAGAGCTTGTTTGTTTGTTTCTTTTTTTTTCTTCCTCCTTTGAGTGGAACAGACAATTCAAAGTTAAAAGTCTCTCAGAGAGGGTAATCAGCTACCACTTCATTCTTTCCTGCTCTGGATCTCAGGCACTTAACTCCCAGCTGCTGCAGACCCTGGTGGCTGTTGGGGGGTGAGTTAGGGACAGGGGCAACCTTTCTGTGATCTCCTGACCAGCTCTTTGTGGTATGTATGTGCAGAAGGCAGGAGTGGTTAGAAGCTATGCTTTACAACTGACTGCTGTTTTTCTCTAGAAGGCAGTTTTCTTCTAGAGGAGTGGGTCCCTGTTCTGTTGTTCTGCACAACCCCCTGACCCTCTACCCCACACTTTACAGCCACTGGAGCTTGTTCTCTGTAAGCATCTGGAAGAAGAAAGTTGTTAAATCAGGGTGTATTTGAGTCAGCTGCTGTCTTTGTGTCATGGGCACATTGAGAAGAGGGAGGACAGTACTCCTAGGATTATGATTTTATTTTTATTCCTTTCGTGTCTTCTTCAAGAGTTGTCATGAAGAAATGGAGTTCGTCTGGTGGGGAGGAAGTTGTGGGTGCCACAGTGCCTTGCAGTGAGCCAACAGTGAGGCCAGGCTCTATGGAAGAAGCTGTGGATGTGCCTCTACCTCAAGCAAACACATTTCCAAAGGACTTGGAGCACAGGGATGTGGCTGTGTCTTTAAACAGCTGCACACACAAGCAAGACTCGATTAAAGATTCTCATGCTAGCTTGGAGGAACTGTGCCATTCCCCAGAGCCTGAGCCTACCCCATTTGTCCCTGTTTTTGGAGATGGAGAGCATCCGGGGGACTCTCTTGTAGCTGTACCACCTTCAAAGCTGCCAACAACTTTTTCCAGCCCTGGAGGTCCTTCTAAGCCAAAGAAGTCTAAGAACAGCCAAGAACTGCAAAAGGAGCAAGAACAGGTAAGGGAAAATGTATTTGCAGTTTGGGCAACAGGGGCTTTTTTTAAATCCTGCCTTGCCTGAGGCTGCAGTCCCATGAAGAAAAAGATGTTTCCAGATTTAGGACTTTTTCCCCTGTGTCACACGATTAGGTGCCTTAATGACGTACAGTTCTGCCTGAGTTCAGAAAGGAAGTAGGAAGGATTTGATTTTAAGAATTTGCTGTCCAGAGGTAGACAATAGACAACACAGCTGCATTAAATCACAGTCCAGAAGATCCTACACCTCAGTGCCACAGATTTCATGAACAAATGCCCACTTCGTTACCTGACACTGTGACTTAATTTTCTTAGTATTGCAGATAAAGCAGAAACCTTCCATCCTTCTCCCTTTGTGTTTCTGCTTGCTTATAGAAGTGTTTTTATCTTAATCTAAAATATCTTGCTTCTGAAGTAGTCTGCCTGTCTCTAACTATCTCCCAGAAAGACAGATTGCACATCTCACCATTGTTGGTGTCTCTGAAATAAAATTGTGTTTGTTAAAATTAAAAGTGCTTGAGCCCATGCTGAGATACCAGAACTGATGGCTGAAAAGTGCTGTGATGCCATTCCAGAATCACCTGGGAATGACACAGAAGTGTGTTTTCTGTAGGGCAGCTGTATGGAATTGAATACCTTCAGGAAGGCTGGTTATGTCTGGCAAGTAGCGTAGCATGAAGTACAAGAGCCATTTAATTAATAATTTACTCCTTGTTATTATGCACTGAGAGTTTCCCATTCTGGATTCTCAGTGAGCAGCTCTTTTCTTGCTCCTTTGGCTCATCACTGGGGCCAGCTTTCATGTTCAGAGATGCCCTTTGTTGTTTCCGACTCTTTGGTACCTCCTAGAGTTGGAGATTTGAATCTCCTCTGGTCTGATCCAGCCAGGATGGAACAATAGAAAGCTATAAGTAGAAAGAAAGAATGCCTGGGGAGCTTCAAAGGCATAAAGGAGGAATTTAGCAAGACTGTGGATGCTTTCACGTTGATGTAGAGTCTCTACCTTAGTTGACTTCTTTGTGGTTGCAGCCTATTTTTGATGAGTTCTGAATTGTTTAGGAGCAGAAGCCAGACCCTGGAAGGGCTCTGGAGCAGTTATGAACTGCACAAGTGGCAGAAAGAGGCCATGCCAACCTGCAGTGGTGAATATTTGAGTGTATTAGAAACATGTTTGGGTCTCTCTAATCAGTGTTATTTAACCTTTTGGAGCAGACCCTTATCATGGAGAATTAAACAGTAGGCTGGGGGATTTGTCCAGTCTCATGTGTTGCTTGCTTCAGTTGTACTCTCGTCTTTGAGGGATTTGGAGAGGAGTTCCATTGTGTCTGGGACGGAGAAGTGCAAGGGTTTCTGGTGGTATCCCTCACCAGTTTTGTTGCCCACACTTCTCTGTGCGCTGGTGGGAGAGGCAGAACTCCATCATGTCACTGACTTCACAGCCTGATTGCAGCCGTGCTTTTGGGCATGGCTGGGTGGTGGTGCCTGGAGGACTCACATGAACTGATGTCTTTCTCAGAATCGCAGTCCAGCTCAAACCACTTCTGGAGCCAGCCGCCCTTCCACTCTGAGCAGCTTGGGAAGCAGCTGCAGATTCTGTTGGGGGAGTTGTGTCCTTGTGTTAAACAGCATGTGATTTTGACGGCTGCTTTCAAGCCCTTTGATCTCTGGTACTTTTGCTGCTGATTGATTACATTTTGTTCCCTCCTCCACTCCTGCCATCTTCCACTCTCCTCCCAGCGGCAACAGCCAAGCAGGGCTAGCCACATGGCATCTGCTTTTTGTCCTTTTTCAGTCCTGAGGAAAAAAAACCCAAAACAAAACAAATTATTTTTAAACATCAAAGGTCCATTTTTGTAAAAGAATCTTCCCATTAATGCTTTGCCTGTGTGTGGTTTTTGAAGCTGAAGAGAGGCTGGATAAAATCTGTGCCGGCATCCCTTCGTTTCTTGGGCTAAAGATGGTTTACAGACAGCTGCAAGCTGACTTTGATGTCAGAATGTTAATTATTAGAAGGTAACTTTAAACCAGATTCACCATGAGATTAGAGCTCCCAGAGGTGGTGGAGAGGAAGTGGGTCTCTGGGGAGAGCTTGCTGCTGTGGAAAGCACAATGACCCCTATTTCACTTAAATCATAAGATTTTTCCTCAGCTTACCTGCTTCCCTGGGACCAGGATGGTGACCACAGGGTGAACTGCATTCTTCCTGACCCCTGGCTTTGTCACATAGGCTGCACTTAGGTAGATGCTGCTGTGAACATACGGCTTCAGCCTCATGGTGAAAGGTGCCTGACATTTCACCTTTGAAGCAGGAATAGACTTTGAAGCAGGAAGATGCCAAACCTTAGCACAGCATCTGTCTCATGGAAGAAGTAGGACAGCAAAATGCACAGCTTGCTTTCCTCCAGTTTATGTGATGGAAAGTAGAACATCCGTGTGGTGGCCATTTATTGTTACAGGAGATGGTTGTCTTTTATCACAGTTGCAGAAAACACTGCATGTGCAGTGGGCTGGGAAGTGGGTTAGTATTCCTGGAGTCTCTTTTATACTCATTATGGGAGGTCAATTTTTGGATTCTGTCTGTGCTTTAGGATTGTTGGAGCCCACAGCAAGGAAGAGGAGGGAACACTTAGGACTGGAATATATGTCTGCCTTGTGTCGTCCTGTGATTCCCAATGCCTTGGCAGATGCCATTAACTGTCACCATAATTTGGATGGGGGCTGGACCTTTCCCAGGGGAATCCCACTGCTATTGGGATTAACTGAAGTCCTTGTTAAAGCCAGTACTAAATGGTAACTGTAGGGTTTGCTAGTGCAGACTTTGGGGTTCTCTCCATCGCACCCAGCACCCTTCACAGCACACCACAGGATATGCCTCCTCAGTCTTTTGGGTTTGGGCTTTTTCAGAAGACATCTGTTTTCACTACATGCTTAGAGTGCAATGAGACTCAAGCCTGTTTGGGGACATTAAAGTACACTGGGTTCTTGGGGAGGCCTGATTGATTCTCCTCTGGCTGCTGTCATAGATGTGCCCTCACTGGAGCATCAGTGGGCAGTGTTTGGAACAGGGTGCAGCCTGCTTCCCAGCAGATGGTCCTGGGTACTTGGGGTCCTTCCTGCAGCACTGGCACCCCCACCCCACCCCGGGCCCGGGGAAAGCTGCAGCCAGGCTCCTGCACCCGCTCGTTAGGGCTGACCCTGCTCAACTTTCTAAAAGTAGCCAAAGGTCCCACCCACACAACCTCCATCTTTTAATTTCTCAAATTACCCTTTAGTGCCCACAAGTAGAGTGAGCATTGCCTTGTAATTTGTGTTGTGCTTTAGACAATTGAGAAGACTCCTGTTCCCAAGTTGGCCAGTGCCTGGGGGAGGGGTGAGTGGATGGAGGGAGGACATCTGGGTGTTAATTAGGAGTGGACAGAGTGTAGGAGAGAATGAGGGGAGAAGAAATGGGCAGCGGGTTCATTCACAGAGCCTGTGGCATTGTTAAGCTGGCAGCTGACTAGGAAGAAATGCTGGGTTAACTAACAAAATCTTGGTTCCTGTGAGCCTCTTCAGCCACGAACTGTGTCCTCCCTGCATCTCCTGTAGCCTTCAGTATGCTGTTCTCTATGTTTGCAAGCTTTGTTCCTTTAAACAGTTTTGGAATTTAAAATGTTGGACTTGTTTGAGATCCAGAAGTGTAACTGCCTCTCGATTGCTTGACTCTGGTCATGGTTTGTATTCACACAGGCACAGCTGCTGCTTTGGGCAAAAGAGATAGTAGCCAGCACATAGCCTTTCCTGGGGAGGGATCCATTAAAGTCCTGCTGCCTGCAGAGATGGCAAATGCTCTTGATCTCGGTGGTTGGGGCTCCAGTTTGGGTTTTTTAGGGGATTGTGGGTGTCGGCTTGTTTTGTTTTGGTTTTTTCATAACTGCAACCACAGTTGTAGGCTAGGCCCAGTTGCACTGGAAGGTTTGCCATCATGACACCCAGCTCTGGAGGCTGGGGGAGCAGGCAGCCAGGCTCTCTGTGCCCTGCTGGGCCGGTGAGAGGGGTGTCTGTGTGCAGCTTGGAGTGCCTGCTCTCAGCTCTGGTGTGTAGGGAAGGTTGCCAGTAAATGTATTAGGTACCTTTATTGCAGCTGGTGCCTAAAGAACTGCTCTCCTGCCTCTGTGTGCCCTGGTTGCAGCCAAGGGTACAATTTTGAAAGGTGTGCAATGAAACCCTGCAGTGGTTTAGTTCAGAGAGCTGAGCAGGTCAAAAGACAGTTTGCAAATACTCTTTTTTTCAGGAACCTTATAAGATAAGCAGAGCAATGCATTTAAAACTAATTGGAGCGCATTTTTTTCCTGTAGCTTGTAGAACGTGAACCCCTTATCTGTCACCTAGACCTACTGGAACAACTTCCTGATGGCCCAGAAGAGCTTCCTGATGAATTTTTTGAAGTCACAGTGGATGATGTACGGAAACGTTTGGCACAGCTGCAGAACGAGAGGCAAGTTCCCTTTCTGCTGGGGTGAGATTTGCTGTGTCCTGTTGTTGAGCAGAGTGACAGTGATCAACAGAGCTTGTTTTATTTTGGCTAGTAAGAAACACCTTATCTTCTAAGTAACAGAATTAACCTTTTATTAGAACTCATCAGAAAGACCAACTTAGCCACAAGCCAAGACCTGAGAATGTTTGGAAGAGAAATTATAGGAAGCTGGCTAACAATGTATTGCACTGTTCAGGTAGCTTTCTTTCAAATATTCATGATTTTACTTCATCAAACTTCAGTTCAGTAAAAACTCAGATGAAGATCAACTGCCCTTCCTGTCACAGCACCATTTTGCTGTCTGTATGTTCCTTGAAGAAATTAATTTCATTAATGTATTTAGTTTCAAGTGGGTCAAAGCATTCCTTTAAACATTGCAATAGCTCTCCAAGACTGAAACAGTCTCCTTTATGCTATAGCCAAGTCCAAGTTCAACTTTTTACTTAAGAGTTGATTTTTTTTCCCACAGGCCACAGTACACAGAATATGGCCTGAAAATTGCTCTGCTCTTTGTGGGTCTGGTGTATTTAGTGGTAGAAATGTAGAGACAGTTGGTTGGGGATTACTGGAATACAGGCCCCCCAAAAAGACCCAATTTCCAAATATGCTGATGCTTTCCCCTTGCAGCCAGGGATAAAAATAAAGGCAAGTTACACATCAGTTACTCAGATACAAAGAAAATGTACTAAAGCTGAGCACAGGATCTGTTGGGTCTAAGCTAGTTTCTTTGCTTATGGGAAAATATGTAATTATTTTTTTACATTTATTGTTTCCTCTTAAATGCAAGTAGACTTTTATTTTGTACCCACTGTTTATTTTAATAGCCATCTGCAATGCCAGTTCTTGAATGATCTGACACTTCTTTTTTTCCCCCTGTTGCTAATTAATACTTATTAATTTCTTGTGCTGGCATTTTTTTTTTCAAGTTTAGTAGCTCTTCTGCCCCTGTGGAGTAGTCATGTCCAACCCTAGTCTCTGCTTTTTTGGATTAATAAGTCCACCTCTACTTGAGTAGTCTAAGCAGACTTTCCTGTCCTCTTAGGATCTTTTCTTGTGTCTGCTGTCATGAACTTGTACAGTAAACATAATTTTATTTAGTATTGTTGTTGATGCTCAGTAGTTTCAGGAGGTAGGGAAAATGCTGTGAGGGATGCATCAAACAGTTGAGCTGTTCTCATCATCTCATCTGCTTGGGTCTTCTGCTAGCTTAATAAAGTGAAAAAACATTGTAAAATTATAGACAATTTACCTTCTTCCCATGTCTGTAGGAAACGCCTGGAAGAAGCTCCCCTGATGACAAAGTCCTTGAAGGAGTCCCAGCTGAAGGAGAAGTTGGAGCGTTACCCCAAGGTAGTGTTTGTTTTCCAGTCCCTCTGGCTAGTCCAAGCTTGGGGATTGAATGCCTTGGGATTCAGTTGTGATCAACAAGCCCTTAAGCTATTTAGAGGGAGATTTTTCAAATTCCCATCCCTATTAATTGTTTCTGGGACTTGCACAACAGTTGTGCCATGTGAAAACAGCTGTACTGTAATATGGTAATATGTCATTGAGTGACAGGCAGTGGAGTTGCTTCTGTTCTGTTCCAGATGTCTCAAAACCTTTCTGTCGTGCCCACATCAGTCTGCATGATTGAGCCTTCTTGCCTGCTCTCTGTAGACATTTTGTTAGAAACTCATTGAAAGTTAAATGATTCAATGTTTCAAGTTGGTTTATTTTGCTCTGTAACTCTGATCCTTGTGCAGTTTGCAGGTGAGGTGCTTTCTGAGCAAGCTGTGGGTACAAAGGTCAGAGGTATGTCAGGAGGATTCCTGCTGCTGTGTAAACTGTCTGCACCTGTCCACGAGGCTCTGTCTTTGTTGGTGGTGCATCCTTTAGCACAGGGAGCTCCTACTCTCTGAGCAAGTGCTGCTGCATTTTACATCACAGTGCTTTGACAGATGAGCTCTTGTGCCCCCTCTGACCAGCCCCTGTTTCCTCAGAAGCTGCACAGCACTGTTAGCCAGGTTGCTCTTCTGTCCCTGTAAATACCTCAGATCTCCCTATTAAAGAGAACCAACAAATAAACAGCTTGCAGATTCTAAGCCAAGGACAGGTGTCACAGAGCAGTGGTAAAGCACTGTCCTGACGGGCTTTGTCTCTGCCTCAGGTGGTGGTGAGAGTTCGTTTTCCGGACCGCCACGTTCTGCAGGGCTTCTTCCATCCCACTGAGACGGGTAAGGCCAGTCCCCTGCAGCCCGGGCAGCTGTAGCAGCAGAGAGAGTGTCTGAACAGGTCACATTGTTGCCTGGCAAAGTCAGGCTGCTCTGAAAAAGCAGCAGAAGGTAGTTACACTGTCATTGTAGGGCCTTGAATGGACTAAGAAGGGACTTGGGGCTGGTTAAGCTCACTAAGGGCTACTTGGTGGAGATGGCAAAATGCTTGTCCTTGTGTGGGCAGGAAGCTGTCCCTCTTGCTATCCCCTTATTTGTGTCTCAGTGATGTGCTACTGGGCTGCATTTGGAGACTTCCTCTGTGTTAGTGCGTAAAACATTTTTTACCCCCTTCCCCAGTCCAAAACCTACCCCAAAAAGCAGGAAGGAGAAAAAAACCAAAAACTTCAGCAACTCTACTAAGAGAGGATGTACCTTAATGGCTCTGTCAGTTCACAAAAGGCAATCAGACCATACACCAAGTAGCTCTTAGTTATTACTGGAGATCCTCTTATTCTCAGCTGTCAGCCATGGTTACTTGCACAAACTTTTTTGATAATTTTGTAGGCATCCTTAGATTTTTCCAAGGGACTAGCACATCAAAGTGATTTGTTTTGTTTGTTTTTTCAAGAAATTTGTGATAGCAACTGTGTACTTTGGAGTAAAAGGCAATCTCCATACCTTCTAGGGGGCATTTCTGCTGTTACAAGTTAGTCTTCTTACCCAGCATTTGAAGAACCAAATGTAATTTAGCAAACCTTTCTCTCCTTTTTCCGCAGTTGGCGTTTTGAGAGACTTTGTAAGAAGCCACCTTGCTGATGCAGAGTTGCCATTTTACTTGTGTGAGTGCTGTTGGTAATATTTGGCCTTACTTTATAAAGCCTGTTTCTAGCTGTGGGATGCTGATGCCTGAGGGATGACCTGGAAGGGAATGCCTTCCCTAAAACACAGCTTCACAGTGCAAAGGAGGTGTAACCTGCTCCCTTAGCCATGTTGTGCTTCTGTCTAAGAAGCAGCCTCTGTGGGCATATGAATGTGTCACCCCTTCAGAGAGCAGGGATGCCTGCCATACCTATGTTTGATGTTCTGGTTGCTAGGTGGTCCTGTTTTATAACTTGTTTTTTAACTTCAGTTGTTGCACCTCCCAGAATCATCTTGAACGATGAAAGTCTGACGCTGTTTGAGGTAAGGACTCACACGTGGGCTCTGATTCTCTCTGGTTTGTGCTCCCCTTAACCCTGCCTCAGGCTTTAGTTACTTTTAAAAGAAGCTGGGTAATGCTGTAGGCTTCTGCTCAGCCAAGGCTAGTGGAACCAGGTGTTTTGGAGCACAAGCTGTTCACCAGAAGAGGTCCACCTTGTGCAGCAATAGGCAGAGGCACACTGGGGGCAGGGGTGGGGATTGGCATTGTTTGGTACACAGCTGCAGTTAACCTGGCATGTTATTGTGAGAGCTGAGCTGAGTGTGCTTTATCTGTAGCTGGACTGGGATAGTAAGAGATGAGACTCACTGTGGACAGGGAACTGTTTTTAATTGCTACAATGGGAGCTAGAGGCCATATTAGACAAAAACCTGACTTTTTGAAATCGCTGTGTGAGAGTCAATGTGCACTGAGGGATATGCATTCTCTTTGTGTAATTTTTCTGTGAAAACACTGAAGTACAGGTTTTCAAATTCGGGTTCCTGGAGAGTTTTTGCAAGTGTCAGATAAGGTGGTCTTGATGTGCCTGGCCAGAGACCTTTGGCTGTGTAGATCACACATCTAGGATCATTAGGAGTGATTGAGTGATTTTGCCAGTGACTTTGCCCCAGACTCACGCTGTTTAAAATGTTCTGTCAATCAGAACTGCATGGCCCATTCCAGACTGATGCACCAGAGATCCTTCAGAGTAAAGGCTCACGCAGCAGCAGTGAGAATTCTTGCTTGATGCCCCTGCTCTGAGGGAGCAGAAAGGCTGGGGTGGGGAAAGGGATAGAGAAAGGGACTTTTCAGGCAGCATGGTGAATTAGGTAGTGATTAGCATGCCTTGGAAGTTGTTTGCAATGGAGTTTTCAAAGTTCCACAACTTGCTGACCAGGCTATGTGGAAGAAATACACATGCAGATGCTTTTAGATGATTGAATATTCAGACCTGTATCTGCCTCATGTTGATCCTCTGATGTTGGTTCTGGTCTCCCTTGTTAACTTTGGTCTGTTTTCTAAAATGTTCTAAATCCTCTGCTTACCTCCTTTTACCCCTTGCCTGCCTCCCCCATCCTGCAGTACTGTTCTTTTATTTTCTCTTTCTCTCTGCACATCTCGTGTTTCTCTGGATGTCTCCTGAAACATGACTTTTTCAGTAAAACACCACAGGAATAATTACATCTCATTGTCTTTGAAATAAGAAACCTAATGGCAGGAATTTTGTTTAATTTGCTGCATTAAAGCCTTTGTTCTGTACCTGGCACCATTACTGGTGCTTGTTATACGTGTGGCAATTTCCCGGTTTCCTCGTTGTGACATTTACTGTGAAATTCATTCTTTGTGGCAGCTCCCTGAGACATGAACACATGTTAAATTAGTGCTCTTTGAAGACTTGGAGGTGCCTTACAGCCCAGTCTTAGGGACTTCATTAGAAATCACAGCTTTGTGAAGAAGCTGGTTGATTTTACTGTCAGACATCTCCAGTCTGCAGTAGCTTTCTGTGGATTGAAGTGCTTGCTGTGGCACATGGCAAAGGTGCAAAGCCTTGACTTTGATACAGAGCTGGGACTGCTCAAGATGCTATGCTCAAAAGTGGAAAATTTGCAACTGGACTGCTTTAAGGAAAATATTTTTTCTCATTTCTCATATCCTCTCTGTCACCATGAAAGAAGAATAATGTCCAACTAAGATAAAGGATGTCGAATCCAAACCTGATTTAAGATATGTTTTTATTCATGCCACATGTAATCACACCATAGTCAAATTAAGCTAGTGGTTATGTTGAGAATTTGGGTGTAATTAAAGTAAAGTGGAGTTTTTAAGCACAATCTTAACTGTACAGAGTCTCTACAATTACTTGTCGAATGTGGAAAGCGAGTAAAATCTCATCCTTAGAATATTTTTTCGGGATTATAACATGACATTACTAAAAGATTACTATCACATTAGTTAACAGTTGCATGACTTTGCATTTTTGGCTTATCCAGCTAGCTCTGCATAGATAAATGTGATGAGGTGCAGGAAAAATAATTTGAGCTTCATATGCAGCTCGGTGAGCTCTTGCGTTGATCATTATGGCTTTGGAGCAAAGTCTTACGGTGGTGAAATCATCAGCTCATTACTGAATAGCAGTCAAATTGAAAACAACCTCCTTCCAAAAGCAAAGTATTCAGAACAAAATAGAGAACATTGCTGTGTATGGACCAGGGTTTGTCTCAATAACATCCAGATCTGGTCTCACATCTCCAAAAGGAGCTGGTGAAGGTGCAGGGAAGGGGAATGAGGTTCATCAGAGATCTGCAATGTCTTCTGTCCAAAGAAAGACTGAATAGGTGAGGACTTGCCAGTCTGTTAAAGCTGTGACTGGAAAGGGTATAACATGCCAAGGAGAAGCTGGAATGCGTTGAGTTCTTGAGTGTGAGTGAGCGGCATCAAGTCAGGCAAGCAGGAGCTAGAATAGATGGAAGAAGGTAGTTGTTCATGTGTCAGAAAACTGAGGCACAGAATCCTTGTCACAGGGAGCTGTATACTGAAAGGATATACTGATTTGAGAGAAGTTTGGACAAGTTCAAGGAAGATATTTAGTAAGTGTGTCTCAATATACAGAAACCTTTTCAGGAAGCTTCTAAACTGAAAATCATTGCTAGCTAATCACTTACATGTAAGGATACTCTTTTCTGTTCATCTGGTTTTTGTTCACTGTTAGGGTACTGGCTGGATTGAGTGGACTTCTGCTCTGCCTATGGTTCTTCTGTCCTTGGGAGAGCTGTGTTTAATGCCAGTGGCTGTGTGGCCTGTGTCCCTTGCTGGGGGCCCTGCAGCCCTTTCAGGTCACGGTCTGTTATGGCAGGAATGATTCTGTGTGTTTATAAACATTTTACTTGGATGAAGCATCAAACATGAAAGAAACAATTCCTGATGAGAACTTGTCATGCTTTTCTGATTACCCAAACTGCTGTCAAAGACCACAGGACTCTGACCTGTGAGGATGATGCCTTATCCCTGTTTGGCCTGGCTGATTGTGGGAGAAGCTTTGCTGCTGTTAACCAATGTAAATCCTTATTCCTCTTAAACTTTCACCATGTTAGCGCAAGCTCCACGCCATAATTTTCCTGCTTGGGTAAGTTTTCCCTTCTGCTGGGGTCTGGGTGCTTGGGAGAGAGGGGCTGAAGGTCCTTTCTGCTCTGTGGAAATGGCTCCAGCTGTGGTGTTCATGCCTGCTGTGTCATTGTTGGTGCCGTGTTTGGAGGTGTCTGTTCCCAGTGAGGCTGCGCTGCCTGAGCCTCGGGGCTCTCAGTAGAAATAAGGATGAAAGAGGGAATCTCTGGTGCTGGGGTAGCAGGGGCAGCACGGGGGGTGGGACCTGCTCACTCCTTCTCACATGAGGTTGTGGCCTTCCAAAGTGAGCAATCTTCAGCCTGGGAAGAGGTTTGTGTGGGCCAGGGGTCCCCAGTGGCTGCGAAAGCGAGTGCTGTAGAGCTGGCTGCAGTGCCTGGCTGTGCCCTGGGTGGGGGTGGGCTCTGTGCAGGGGGGTTTGTGGAGACCTTTCCCTTTTCATTCATCTTGTGGTCCATGGAAGGGAAATATCTTGTACTTTAGTCAGAGCTCCCCTTCTGTTCCCTGATCTGGAAGGAGGGAGGTGAAAGGACAAAGCTGCTCTGTAAAGACAGGAGAGAGGTGGTTAAGGTACTTGGAAAAATAATGTGCCTTTGGGGCTGGGGATAGAGGAGCTCTTGCTCTAAGGTGACCTGGCAGCACACAGCACCTCTGTAGTGAGAAAGCTTGTTCTGGAATGGCAGTGTTGTGGTGCATAGGATGTGACTGTGAATGAAGTGCTGTGGAGTATGCAGTTCTTCAGACGCCGTAGGAGAAAGAGAGCTTGGGTAAAGTAACAGTACAACTAATTGCTTAAGTGTTTTGAAGTGTCTTTGTTGGGTTTGGAGGATGTGTGACAGGTTCAGGAAGAAGTTTGTCTTTAGTGGTAATATGTCTCTTTAAGGGTTCAGGTTGTATCATGCAATTGCCAAATTTGTCACTTTTGCCCCAAATGCTGCATGTCAGTTGTGGTAGCTGTGCCTCTTGGGATGCTTGGCACTTGATGTGCTCCCCTTGCAGAGATGCCTGCACATAGCCTGCCTCCTGATTTTTCCAAAGCAGGTACTATCATAGTGTGTCTAGCCATTCTGGATTTTTTTCCAACATTTAATTTTCATATTATCTCATGTCCTAAGTTAGCAGTAGGTTATCCTCCACTCTAAAGACTATATTGGTAAGGAAAAATGGATGGTGTCTGAGGCAGTAATGTGAGTGCATATGAGCATTCAGATATTTATAAATTACGGAAATTTGTGCTGAAGCCAATAGCAGAAGTGACTGCAGATGGTGGAATACCATATTACCAATACTTCTGCTCTTTCCACCCTCTCCCTCCATTCAAGCTGACAAGTTTGGCACCACATTCATTACGTTTGATCACTTACAATGAAGGGAGAACCTTTACGCTGCTAGCAAAACCAGGAAAAAAGACAACTGTTGTTGACTTGTTTGCCAAGATACTTGGAATGAAAGAACTGTCTGAAGTGAATGCTCCCAAAATCTGTGTGTATTTACAGTATAGTGAACACACAAATTGGCAGCAATGTGGAGTTTTTGGAACCCATAAAGACTTCAAGGCTTTGCTTTGATTTTTTGTTGTTGCTGTTTTTGCTGGCGGCCTTCTCCTCATGTCCCTTGAAGTGTTTTATAATGTTCTGCTCTCCAGAGCTGATCAACCACAGGCTTCCCTGTTGTAGCACTTGGCTTTGGGTTCCTTGTAGCTCCAGTGGCTTGTTTTTGTTTTTTCTAGGCTGTCTGAGCTTTTCAGAGTTGCTTCTTAGCTTCTTTCTCCTCCCAGAAACAGGCAGTTTTGTAGTGCATTTCTGGGGTGGGTTAGTGGAAAAAAATTATTGATTGCTGTGTTAATACTAGGAAAGATTTAGCAGAAAATAGAAGTACCAGTCACTGGAAAAGTCGAGGCAGCAGAGAGGGCAGGAGGCCATCCTCTCTCTACAGAGGAGCTGAAGGAATCCACAGGCTTCCACAAAAATACTTAGGTCTTCTAGTCAGATCTTAGAGTGCCCTGAGTGTTTCCTCTGTCACATACCATGAGGCAGAAATCCAGATGAGCTGTTTGTTCCTTTCTTTGCCTTTGGTTCTCTTTCCATCTCCTATTTGTTAATGCCAGTTTGGGCAGTATGTCTGGTGTGTTTGTTCAGTGAACCTGACTACGACTCGGGCAGCATGAAGCCTTCTCCTTTGGCAAGAGTTGAATGCAATTTCAGAAAAAATTACTTCATCAGTCAGTCCATCAGAGGCATTTCCTGTGGCAGGCCTTGTGGTTATTGCACTCACTGGCAAAGAAAATTGCAATACTGAAATTCATCCAGCACAGAGGATGGCATTCACCTAAAAGTCTTAGTCTTCTCCATCCAGGATTTTATCATCTGACTGCATTCGGTAGCAATCTCACCTTCTCTTTGTGGTGAGGTCTGTTACTTATGCTTGTCTCATGATGCTGGCTTCCAGGACAGCTGGGTTCTTCAGTCCAGTGAGAGGCTCCTTGCACAACTGAATTTGGAGTGGAAATCCTGCCCAAAATATTCACTGCTACTGTCAGTTTTGAAGGCCAGATCTTTCTGGTCTCAGCTATCAAGGTCTCAGTGAATGCTCTTTGTACTTGAATGCCTTCATAAGCAGCCTTCTCAAAACAGTGTTTTTAAATGTGATCTTTGCCTTATGAATTTTAAAGGTCCCCTGCCCTAGCTGGATCAGATCTCCTCCATGCTGGCCACGGAACATCCATCTCTTCTGGCAGTTGAAGCCCACATTGGGCAGCTTTGTTCTCAGGTTATAAACTTGAACTGCTTGATCTGCCTCTTTCACCATGGCTGTGGTGTTTATTTCTGTCTCAGCAATGCTGTGCAGTCTTGCTGGAGAAACTTTTGATCCACCGGCCTTGCAGTTGAATTTTCCAAGAGCTAGTTTATGTGTTTGGGGTGTGTGTACTATGCAGTATTTCATGCTGGTAGCTTGGGTTTCTCCTTCCATGCGCGTGTTCCTTTGAAGTGCTTATGTTCTTATTCATCTTCCTAACATCAGTCTAACAGCAGACCTGTGGCACTCTGATCTTCTCAGATTGTGTAACGGAAAGAATGCTGCTCCTGCTGGCAGCTGCAAGTTCCCTTCAGCAGCAGCCTCTGCCTGGTCTGGCAGCAGCGCTGTCAGGGAGGAGAGCAGCGTCCCGAGAATAGTGTGCATCATCTGCAACGCTCTGTTCTAGGATTTTTTTGCATATGTATGTCTGAGAAACAGGAAGCATTGAGGTGTTATTTGGGGAGGGTTCTGCCTGCAGTATTTTCTGTGCTTTCTAGAGAACAAGTTACTAAAACACGTAGTTAAACAAAGCAGGAATGTCTCTCTGCTGTATCACAGCTGGATTCACCAGGAGCTGTTGTTCTGAAGTGGATATTTTTATCGTGGAATGTGGGATGCAGCAGCCCCGTGCTGTCAGAAACCACGCAGGGTCCGAGGAGCTGCTGGCTATCGCTGAGTGAAACTGTATCGTTCCAGCTGGAGTTTCAGACTAAATGGGGCTTTATGAACAGCAGGCTGGTCTTCAGATCTCTGAAATAGAAAGTGTTCATTTAAACTACTGCAACTGTAACCAAGCAGATGGCTGAAGCTGTGTTACATCTTTTTAAAATCTGAGGAGATGGTCATTTAGAATCATGCTTATTAAATGAGAAGGATAATAAGTAGGACATTGACTTCCTTTTCTCCTTGCCTCAGTGACTTTCTAATCCCTCCCGAAGAAAGCTGTCCTGTGATTATGATCTTGGATGGAGCTCTTGACACTTGCATGCTTAGTTCTCATTACTGCTGCTGCCATCCTTTGTGACCTTGAGTAAGTTATCTCTTTAGGTCTCAGTTTTTCATCTGTATAAAAAAGAAAAGCCCCCAAAAACAGAAACAAAAACAGGAAACCCACAAAAATAAAAACAACCCACAAACTCAAAGTATTTTTATTTACATCACATCTGTATAATTGCACAATGGGACACCATTTTCAGTTGGATTTCTAGATACTGCTCCAGTAAATCTGACTGTATGTTGTAAATACATCTTGGACAGTGTGATTTGAACATTATGGTTCAATAGATTAATAGCATCTATTTCCCCAGTCAGAATGGCCGTTTTTTTGGCTGGAAATCAAAGCAGCAAGGAAGAGAAATGCTGAGTGTTGGAGTGTAGTAACTGGCTGTTGGCTCAGTGCTATTGTAGTAATTCTCTGCATGTAAGTGAGTGGAGCTTTTTGAGTTACTTGTTTTGAACATCCTTTGAATTCTTTTGGTCAACCTGGCAGGCTCCTAAGAGTTGTCAAAATCTGTTCTGATTCACAGATGTTCTTGCAAGAACCCTATGCAGTGAAGAGCTGCAGAGTTGTTCTAGAAACATTGTCAGATGCATTAGAACAACTGCAAACATTAGAACAGCTGACTTGAGGATACAGTTTTCAGGTGATGGTCTGCCCAGTGTTTGATCATTACCTTCATAGGTGTGTTAGAGAATGCTGAGGGCTTTGGCTTTGGGCTCCTGTGTTTTCATGGACAGAATCTACTAAAACCTTCTCATCTTTATACCCAGACAGTCCTTGGACAATGGGATAATTCTACTGGCCTTTATTTTTTTGTGTGAAAATGCTGCTGATTTAAATACTTCAGATTATAAAGATCTCTGGGCAGCGTTAGGTCCTGCCAGTGCGGCTAGAGAATTCCCAGGTGAGGTGTAGCTGGCTGCCTTCTGTGCTGCACCCTCAGGGAGTGCTGAGATTGGGGTGGTGCCTGACAATTCCACACAAAGGAAGCTAGACCAAAGGTTCTGTGCATGAGCCAATAGTCTGTTTGAATTGGAGGAAAAAACCTTATTGGGTAGAGGTTTGGAAAGAGGGGACTCCATGCTGGCTGAGCCCTAGGAAAGGATAGGGATGCAGGGAAAGGAGCCATGGGAAGGACGTTGCATTCTGTGTGCTGCAGCGCTGCTGTCTAGCTCCTTTAGGTTTCTTTCAATTAAGATTTTGAACTGAAACATTTGAACTGATGTTTTGCCAGCAGTAGGAAATGGTTGTGGACATGGGTCCTGAAACTGTGAACTATGGTTACTTGATGACCTGTGAGTAAATAGGGTAGAGGTTTGTACTGGGGCACAGTCTGTCTATATGTTTGTTTGTTGAGTGAGTCTGTCTAGCTCTTGGTCTGTATTCCTCACTCTCTTTCTCTCTTTGTGCCTCACACAGGCCCTGCCATGAATTTTCTCTGACCCCTTGGGGCCATTCCCACATAAGGCTTTGATGTGTGTGCCCAGAGCTTGATTGACAAGGAAGTTTCAGTGGCAGCAGCAGGGAAACGAAGAGAAAAGGGCAGGGCTTTGAACTAAAGGGCTTTGAGTTCTGAGTTTCTGTGCTTACTTATCTCCTTCAGAATGTTAATTATTTACCAAGATAATTGGTCGGGAGGCAAAAAAAAGAGAGCGGAGGTTATTAAAAAATTCCAACACTAACACACTACAAAAACCTCATTTTCCAACTTGCAGCTGGCATGAAAAGGATGTTGTGTGTAAAAGGGCTTGAGTGTATGTGTGTTGGGGGGGGGGGGGCTTTTTTTAAGGCACCCATTTGCTAAATAGACGAATGCTGTAGGAACATCAAAGCTCTTTTGAGAGTTTTTTCTGGGATTTCTAAACCATGTCTGGTACTTTGTAATTAAAAAAGTTTATGGAGAGCTGTCTTTGTGATTGGAGCAGGCAACCTTAGGCCCTGTTGATTGAGGAATGAAATGTTAAAAGACCTAATAAATAATTATTTTGCTAAAATGTCAGTTCAAGGATGTGAATTTGCCTGGATGCTTTAGCAGGAGCTGAGTCTTGGAGCAGAGTGATAAATGTCTCCTGTTTCAGCTATCCTGATGTTGGCTGTGCTGCATGACACAGTCTCCTGTGGCCTCCGGATTAATGTCAGAAAAATGTGTAATGCCATATGCTCGTCTGAAGCTTGAAGGCAGGAAGAGAGGTGAAGCTATTTCATTTTGCCTTCAGTTAATACAATTTTGTTAGTCTCCATATTAGGCAGCAGTCCACAGCCTCCTCTGTGAAGATCAGGGTTCTTTTGAGTTCTGGTAATTGCTGTGCTGGATGGGGTCCAAGGACCATCATTCCAGTATCCAGCTTGGGCTGATGGTGGCAACAGAGGCTCAAGAAAACTCCAGAGCAGTCAGTCTGCCCTGCACAGTTCCCAAGTACATATGAGTGATACCAACTGGGGCAGTCACTCGCTTTTATCTGGTTATTTATTTATTTGTTGGATCAGTGTGACAAGTTTAGTGTTACTGTTTTGCCAGGGAAAATGTAGACCATTAATTAACATTTGCTGTCCAGTTTCTGGCTGTAGTGGTACTTGCCTCTTTTACACCATGATGATTTGGTTTCTTTACTTGTCTCTTAGTACACGGCTTCCTAAAAGCTTAACAGAATTATTTCAGCTAGTTATTCTTTATGTGGTGTTATACTGGCATATAATGCATGTAATAAATATGATGGTTGTTTTTTCAGAATCCTTTCTGGAACAGCTGGTTATGGCATATCATACCCTTTTAAAAATCTCAGCCTGAGCTTGTCAGTAGTGTCTGTTTTTAGAATGAAATTTTACAACTTTGACTCTCTTGCTCTGTGTTTCCCTTGGGAACACTTGGATTAACACTGGGTGTGGTGGTGTAGTGCTTTATAATGTATCACTGAGGTTTTTTGAAGAGGTGGTGTGGCACTGGGGTCACTGGAGGTGGCAGAGCAACCTCCATAGGTAGGTCCCTCCTTTATACCTACAGGTGCATTTGTGATTCCTCAGTTGAGCAGGGAGTGTGTGAGTCCAGTTTCACAATTTCCCTGGTGCCCAGAAAAGGACCAAAAGATAATGAAGTGACCTGCATCTGACATATGGGGAGAGGTAGAGAGAGAGTCAAGGCTGTTCAGCCTGGAAAAAAAGAAGCTCTATGGGGTCTTGTCAATGTGTGTAGTAAAAGAGACAGGAAACAGCAAGGAGTATGGTCCAGAGTTCTTAGCAGTGCCCTGTAAAAGGACAAGAGGAAATGGACACAAATTACAGGGATTCCCGCTGAAATAAAAGGAAAAAAAAACAAAAACCACCAAACCCACTGGATAGAAAAAAAATGTTTGAATATGGCAATTATTCTGATAAGTAGGAACTAGGAATTCGGGTTGGATTTATAAAAGGAAATACTTAATCCTGGAAAGGTGGTGAAACTGGATAAATTTCAATTATAGACAGGGTGTAAAAGTAATAAAATTATTTAGAATAGCTTTTGGAAGGGCATAGCTGGATTTTTCTTCTCTTGGTGTCAGCCACTCAGATCTTAGAAGATTCTTCATCATATTAATGTTATCTGCTCAGCAATGGAGAATCTTGGTGCCATACAATGACCTGAGGTATGGGGACAGAGGAGAAGAAATGGCAGGGCATTCCTGCAGTGAGCACTTGCTGTAGAGGTCTCATCACCTGTTTAGTACACCACAGGTTTAAGTTTTCCTGAATTACAGATGGTTAGTGACCTTGGCTTGAACTCCCTGAATTTGTCTGTAGCTGTCTGACCTGCCTCTGATGTTCACAGTGAATGTGAAAGCATCTACAGGCAGTGATACCTTCTTTTCCCCTTTTGCTACAGGCCAAACTTTTCCCAACTGCTGTTGTTCATTTTGGATCAGAGGAGCGCAGGGGTGAGTGCATTTCCTGTCTCGTTCAGCTGACTGTATAGTTCCTGCATTACTCAGTATTGCTTCTGTCAGAGCTCTTCTGTCAAAAGCAACTGCAGTCCTTGAGAATGCTGGTGAATGTCTCCATTCTGACTGGCAGAAGCTCTTCAGAGCTGGTTTGGGCAGTTAGCTTGAGCACAGATGTGGACATTGTACCTCTGTTAGGGGATTAGGCATTGTCTGCCATGGGATGAAGAATGATGGAAGAATGACTCCATAGGAAAGAAAATCCTGTTGTTCAAAATGTTACCCAGACAAATGTCTATGAAATGATTTTGCAGAGCTCCTGTGGTAGTGGACTGGCTGGAGATGGTAGAACAGATGTGAATCTTAGGTTCTTTGGCATCTCTGGTTTATGCTTAGCATCCCTGTTTCTCCCAGAGACCAAAGTATGCTGTGGCTTCACAGAAAAGTCCCTGAGATGCAGTGAGCACTGAAAGAAAATGTCAAGGTCTTGAGGTTTGAATGATGAAATAGAGCACCTCTGAGTTGTGAAAGAAACTGGCATGGTTCAGTAATGCCCTGTGTCGTTTGGAGGAAGGTGATGTAGGTTTACTGTAGTACACAGCAGGTATTTTTTGAGCTGAGAGCTATGTGGTACTGTGGTGATTGATGTATGTGTGTTACCAATTAAGTGATTTGGTTTCATTTCTAAACAGCTTGTTACCTGAAATCAGACCTGCTGAGCTCTGCAGTTTCTCCTTCTGCAGCTGATTTATTAGTAGCCAGGTATGTTGGGGTTGAGTAGAGTTGCAAATGCCTTAGTATTTCAGGAATGGGAAGCATGAAATGAGCCCATCTTACTACAAAGACAAGTGCTTTGAAGATACTAGGACTTCCTTCTGTCCAGAAACAGTCATACTGTCATATTGGACTTCATAGCTTTGTGAGTCCTTTGCAAAGTAGGATTTCAGTGACTTAAGTCAATACTAGTGCTTGTACCATGGAAAAAGAAGAGCTTTTTCAATCTAACTTTAAAGGTGGTGGTGATACAGGGGGCTATTATGAAAAATGAAGCTTCATTCTACTTGCTTATTTCCTTTCTCTGATGTTTGTCTAGATCATTAGTTCCTTCTGCTTCATCAACTTTAGCATCAGTGGCTCCATCCTTATCTGAACCAGAAGTGGGAAGTGACAAAGAGACCATTGAACAGCCAGAAGCAGCCAGCACCCAGGGAGCTCCACAAGTGTTTAGAAAGGCCCCTGGGAAAATACCCAAATGGCTGAAACTTCCAGGTATCAATGAATCATAGGGAGAGCTCTGCTCCTTCTGAACTGCCCCAAAAGGCAGTCTCTCTGCCAGATGGGTTGGATATTGACAGTATTGTTGCAGATGTCAGCCTGTGCTTGCAGGACATTTGGTTCACTGCTTGTCAGTCACAAATTCGTTGGTGACTTGAACCTCAGCCTTCACTGGAGAAGTATATGAATGCAGATTCTGAACATTGGGAAGTCTGATACCTAATCCATTGCACTTGAAATAGTTTTCTTTTCCAAGATTATTTGGATAAAGTACAGAATATCATGCCACCTACCTGTGCAGGTTTCCCATTTAATAGTTGTTATGAGAAGTTAATAATGTGCTCTAAGTTGTTTGTTAATAACATGAAGGATGAAGTTCCCTGCTCCAAAAGTTGTGATGTGTTTGCCATTTCATCTCTCCAAGTGCTCTCTTGTGGTCCCCAATGCTGCCTGAGCACAGCAGTGACCAGAACTCTCAGCCACCAGACTGTTTTACTGAGAAACAAGTAAGTGATAATTACATGTTAAGTGTTTTAATGGTGCTGTGTTTATTTTGTAGGTGGAAAAAGATGAAGCATCCTGGGCTGCTGGATCACTGAGTTGTCAGCTGTGCCCTCTTCTCCACGAACTTACTCAGAACGTGTAAAAGGTGTTAGTGGCCCTGGAGAGATCTAATCTATATGAACATTAGTTGTAAAAAGAGAATGGCTATTTCAGATACCAGTTGCAGCTGGTGAAGGAGTGGAGGGCCTGTTTGTGGTCTTTGTGACTACAGAAACAAGGTTAGAGGTTAAATTTAAGGTTTCTTGCATGCAAATAATAAGAATAGAGAATTAAGGGGGACATGATTCCTATATACTTTCTGCAAAGGACTTTGTTTCTATCCATATTTTTAAATTCAAATCCTCTCAGTTCCACCTTTACAGATCACTTGAGTCTAGCCTGTATTCTAGTAGCAAGATACAATCTGGTTCAGCTTTACCTATAATTGTTAAGTGATGCCCAGAACAAGGCTTCTCTCTGCCTCTTAGTGATTAGGGTTAGTGCTGCTGATAATTCTGGATATGGACGGCTGGAAAATGAATGAAGAGGAAGCACTTAAGATACTTAAACCAGTTCAGTTCAGTGAACTCTCTTGTGAAGCACTTGGGCTGCTGCACTCATGTGTTCAGTTGCCAGAGTCTTGTTAACAAGGAATACAGGTGTCTGTTTGTGGAATGCCTGTTGAGCTTGTTCCTGCCCTAGGCTCTAGTTTTATTTTCACTGTGTATAATTACCATCAGTAATTGGTTACAGCAAGGGAGAAAACATACAGTTGAAGGGTCTCTTCAGATGACAGTTGATTGGTGGCCTGAGCGTTCCCAGAGCAGGGTAGCTGTGCTCTGCACTGCAGTTGGTGCACAGGGAAAGGGCCCAGTCCAGATCTTTGTCTCCTGCAGACGTTGTGGGGGAATGAATATTGGTTAGAATTGCCCTTACACTGGAGGTGAACTCTGTTGTGCCATGGCAGTCATGGTGCTGGGTTTTATTTGAAGTCTTCTCCATGGATCAGTGATCTGTGGAGAGCTGGGGTTCCATGGTACAGTAATACCATGTTTTCCATTTTCCTTGTTTCCTCCCCGCACTACATGTGCATCTGCACAATTTGTAGATGTAATAAAGCAGAGTGGCCACGGGGGCCCTTTTGGTCAGTGCCTTTAATAGCTTCTTGCCCTGGCACTTGGTGTGTCTGTCAGTTCACAGGAACCTGCTCTTTTCAATTGGCCTGTCATGCCTTGTTCCCTTCCTCCCGTTTTTTTTCAACAAAGCAAAACAGAGCTTTGTCCCATCTGAATGAACTTCAAAGTGGCTAGAAAGGGCACCCTGGGTTCCTGGCACTTGTCATTGTCTCCCTGCCTGGCCAACATTTCCCTTCAGGTCTAATTACTTCCAAATGCTCACAGATGCTTTGAAGAAACTTGGAGGGAGGGGGAGGCATGAAAGAAAGGTGGAAGAGGAAGAAGGAGACTCAAAGCAGAAGGAGAGCAGAATGCTTTAGCAAAAAAATGGATTGATTTCTTATATGACACCCAGACGTGAACAGGGAACGTGAGAGCACTGTGTGCAGCTCCTGTACTCAACCCTCCCTGTGGAAAGAAGCCCTTCTGCCACTGGATAGGCTATAAAAGACATACCACAGCAAACAAAAAAACCAGTCAAATAAAGTTTAAAGTTTATTACTCTGAAGTGGATTGAGTGTGGGCTGAGCCCACGCTGCACAGGACTGTTGGTCTTGGTTCAGGTGCTGTATCAGGCTTATTCATGTCACACAGATCAGAGGTAGATGGTAGCTAGAGCTGCCTTGCTGAATTTGTACAGGATATCCTGTGGGGAAACCAGGAGCTGTTGCTAATGATAGGTGGTGAAATACTTGTGCTGGTGTTTTGGTTTCCAGGATTGGAATATGCAGAAGCAGTGTGGTTGGGAGGAAGTTGCAGTGTGCTTCAGATGTGCTAGTCCTTATTTTTTGAAGAGCACAGGTGACATCAAATATTATAATCTGCTTAACTGATTTTCTTAGCTGCTCTAATTATGTCAGTTTTTGTAAAGGTTAGGACCATAACTATCCCCTGCAAGTACCTGACATGGAAAAACAAGTTTAGGGATACAAGCAGCAATATCAGTATTCCTGGGGCAGTTTCATGGCTTAAGTGTAAGGGCTTTACATTGCTGTGTTCCCTCAGGCAGTTCTGCCCATGCTTGTCCCTTGTGTAACTCAGCTGTGCATCAAACCCAGTTTAACCACAATAATGAAAAATTGCTACCTTCAATAGATACACAAGAGGTCTTATTCCCCTTCCCTATACAAAAAGTTACTTTTAGCTGCTGTTATGCAATTGCTGCTTTACTGTGGATGTCCACATCAGCAGTTCTCCTCTCTGTGTGTCAGGGAAGGGAACTTGAGCCTTCTCAGGGCAGCGACTTTGGGACTGCTGTTTCAGTTGGTGTCAGGGTGGAGGCAGAGACAAGGACCTGAAATCTGGAAAAGGCAAGGAAGTAGGAGTGAATTCTTTAAGGGAGACAGGGCACCCCCACATTTACAATGCTGAGCTCTTCACTAAGGCACTTGCTACAAGGATTCGTGCCCTGCTGAAGAGCAGTACCTGCAGATACCTGATGAACTGATTTTGTTTCAGTATCACTTCTGCTATAGTAGCTGAACTCATCCCTGTGGTTTTAGGGCATTCAAAGGTAGTATCATCTGCTGGGGTTTTTTTTTGCTATTGCCTTTTTTTTACCAATGCCTGAAGACTGAACTAGGTCAGTTCCTTCATTGCATGTGTTGTACAGCTGAACAGTTGTCTCGGCTGAGGGCTGGGGACTGCATAAGCTGGTACTGTCCCCAGAATGTGTACTGGAACTGCAGTTTTTGTGAGGTTTCCAAGAGGTTGGTGTCCTGAGGGATGACCCTGATAGCTCCTAGCTCAAAGTACACAGTGACCCACTGAGCCTCTGCTGTCACAGCTGTTCCTGAGCAAAGGACTGCTGGCTCTGCCTGCTCCTGCAGCCAGCCCTGCACCTCCCAGCAAAGCCAGTTGGGCTCGGTGGGTCCTGCCCACATGTGTAAGGTTTCTTATTTCACAGTGGCCCCCCCGCTGCCAGAGGGGCCAGGCTGTCCCGTGATGTGGGATTCTCACACATGCTGTTTGTTATTTTGTCCTTTTTTCCTTTCGTCCTACAAAGATTTAGGGAAGAGGGTGGGTGAGGGGGAAGCTCTGCAAGTCTTTGAAGCAACTTGACTTTTGATGATGAATTGCAGCAAAGAGCCTACACAAGGAAGGGAGACTTGTTTTTAACTTACTGATGTTTCTTTGTGAGAACAAATTTATAGCAGAGGGGGAGCAGCCTTTGAGGAGAATATTGAATGGTTAAAAGGTTTCAAACTTTCTTTGATGTCACAGCCCGAGAAATACTGGAAGGTAGTGAGGGACAGACACTGTTTATTTATAAAATAAAGATCAGTTACCTGCTTTTGGCAAGAGCCTGTGACTAAGCTCCTGTTAATGACCTATTCAGTAGGAAGGCTTGGAGCTGCACCTGGAGTTGCTGTTACAGCTGCCTGCTTTTGAGGCAAGGAGAGCCTGAAGGCTGGATGGTATTTCCAGCCATTAAGTCTTTCCATGCATCTCTGTGAAGCAGCACCTCTTTCTCACATTAGCTGAGAAAGCAACAGCTTCTTACCATGTTGTGAAATACAGGCCTCTGTTACAGGAGTAAGGCAGCAAGATAGAAACCAGTTATGTACTCAGTTGAACAAAATAAGCCTGTGACACCCTCTTCTCAAAAATAGCATCATTGTACTCCATCGTTGCTTTGGGCTGTGTTGTGCTTAGTAAAGGGGAGAGGAAACAGAAGCAAAATGACAGAGGAAGAAAAAGTTGAGACCGTTAGCCTCAGAGACACACTGGGACAGAGACATGTGTCAGGACTGTCTGCTGACAGGCGACATGTGCTTCAGGAGCCTCTAGAAATCCAGAAGCTGCAAGGAAAGAGCAATAAGCAAATCAGGACAGAGGTTGGGTTCTCAAAACAGCTCCCGAAAGGATGAGGATTAGCTGTTCAGCCCATATCCCCATTCTGCTCCCATGCAGTTCAGGCCCACGGTTACCTACCAGCTGTGGCAATACTTTCTCCACCTGTTCAGTATCCACCTTCTTCAGGTCCTCTGCCTGAGCCTGCCGCGCTGCCCGTGCCGCTGCTTCTGCAGCCCAAGGGCAAGAAAGGGAAGGGCAGTGAGAGGGGCTGGAGCTGTCACCGGGGGCTCCGGGCTGCTGTCCGGGAGGCGGCCCGGCGCCCCGGAGGAGCGCGGCACGCTGGGCCAGGCCCGCAGCCGGACGGGAGCGGCCAAGGGGGGCCGGGTGCTCGGGGAGGAGCCGGAGCCATCGCTCCAAGGCTGGCGGGATGGCCCTGCGCGCTCACCTCGGACGAACACCTTCAGCAGCTCGCCCACCAGCAGCTGCGCCTCGGCGTTAACTGCAAGGACAAGGCGGTCAGGGGAGGCGGGACGGGGCCCGCGCCTCCCGTCGCCGCCTCGGTACCTCGGGTTCTGCCATCCCGGAAATTCAGGCGAAGAAGCCGATCCACGGTGTTCTGTGCGGAGAGAGGAAGCGGTGAGCGGGGCCGGGGCCGCGCCCGCCGCCCGGGGCAGCGCCCGGAGCCGCCGCACCTTCCTGAAGTCGCCGGCGCCGCCGCCCCGCTCCTCCATGTCCCGCGAGCGGCCGGGCCCGCCTCCCGGGGGCGCGCGCGCTCGGCGAACGGTTCCGGGGGAGCGCGCGCGGGCGGGGAGCGGTTCCGGGGGCGCGCGCGGCCATGGAGCGGTTCGGGCGCGAGTACGCGCGGCTGTGCGCGGCGGCGGGCGCGGCCCCGCAGGAGGCCGTGCTGCGGGGCCTGCGGGAGCCCGGCGGGCCGCGGGGCCGCCTGGACCTGGCGGCGCAGAGTCTGTCGCTGCCCACGTGCAGCGCGCTGGGCCGGCTGCTGCCCGGAGCTGCGCCCTTCGCCGCGCTGGCGCTCGGCGACTGCGGCTTGAGCGAGGAAGGTGCGCGCTGCCCGCGGCGGGGTCGCTCTCCCTCAGGGGCCGAGGCCTCTCGTGTTTGAGGCGAAGGTGCCCGGTCCGTGGCCGTGCGGGGTCAGGCACCCCTCAGTTCTCCCCCGGCGGAGGGCAGCTGTGCCGCTGTGGGCCGGGACGGACGGGACGGTCCGGATGCTTAGAGCCCGGCCGTGCCCGCAGAGCCTCTCTAGACGTGGGGCTTTTTCAGGGCTGAGTCAGGTGGATGTACGAGGTGACAGGTAGTTCTCTGCCCGGACACCTTTATGAGGACAGATAAACCGTCTCCTGCCCTGAAAGCTCAGGCTCAAGCTTTCCAGCAGCAGTGGCAGTTTATCAAATAATGAGTTTATAGTAGCCACGTCTGTTTTCATTCTGTTTAACGGGATGATATGCTGGGATGATATGCTGCCGGTTTAGGCAGGAGGTTTCACAGATGAAATAAACTTTTTTTTTTTTTTTTTTTTTTTTCTGCTCAGGTGTAAGACTTTTGTTGAATGGTCTTTGCACCAACACCACAGTCAAATCTTTGGATCTGAAGGTGAGTCTGTTTGAAAAGAATTAACAGTGTTCTATGGTGGAGAAGGAAAAAGCACAGGCTTAATGAGAAAGAGAACTGGACAGTCCTGGTGCAGGATTGTTCAACAAGATGCATACTTCTGTAAGTTTTTTGTTCTCAAGTGACTAATTTCTTGACTCGTTAACACCGTGTTACAATTTTCCAAAGTTACTTTGCAGATTGTCTTTATCCACTTTTATTCAGTTACTCTATTTTGATAAGAAGCTATTGCTAGGTACCTTTTGTCAGTTGCTGCTTGGGCAGATGAGGCATATGTAGGCTTTTTTGGGGATTTCTGTATTGATCAGTGAATTACTAGCTGTTCTACTTGTGTTTCTGTCTTTTGACCAGTGTGTGCTTTGAACTAAGCGTCTGCCTTCAGATGTGATTGTCTCTCTGCTGAGGGTGACTTTCTGTCTGTATTCCTCTGGCATACAGCTATTTCACAGTCACAAACTGCATCATAACTTTCTCACTCATTTGTGCTAGTGTTAACAGTCCTTCCTAACGAAGTGTGTTAAAATAGTTATATTTGTCTGGAATTGCCGTGTTCTGTCCCATTGTGGTCCATGCTGATCCTGCTATTTTGTGATTTTTGTAAGCTCTCAGTCATGGTGGCCTCATAAGACCAGTGGTGTGTATGGATCCACTGTTCCTCCAGGGTTTTCCATTTTGATACATGAAACAAATGTTGGTTGGGCCATTTTTGCCCAGCTGAAATTGGCATTACAGCTGGGATGTGTCTGGTGGTGGTCGTGGTCTAGGTGGACTGGGACAGGCTTAGCCTACTGATCACCTGGGGCTTCTCTTTCAGGGAAATAACCTGCGAACCATGGGAGCTGAGGCTTTGGGAAAACTTCTTAAGCAGAACAAATCCATCAGGAGGTAAACAAATGTATCTACCTCTCTTTGTGCTATTCCTGCCGGATGGAGCACAACATTTGAAAAGGGTTGGGGGTGTTTTTTGTTGGGGTGGGAGGAATGCCAAGTGGTGCAATTTCTTGTGAGGGGTGGAGCAGGCAAAGGCACGAAAACCGTAGGTGCTGTTTTCATGGGCTCTGGCAGCATCCTGCTCTCTGAAGTTGAGTCAGCTCACAGAGCTGGGTGATGCCCGTGTATCATTCAAGTTCACACAGCTGTCCACTGACCCCACGAACCCCAATCCTGTCTGATTTCCCTAGCCTGACCTTAGAATGGAACAGCCTCGGCATGTGGGAGGAGGGCTTCTCCTTTTTCTGCCAAGGGCTGAGAGCAAACAACTTTCTTCAGCGTCTGGATCTGCGCAATAACCAGATTAACCATCAAGGGGCTGGAGAGCTGGCCATGGCACTGACACAAAACACCAGCCTTCAGGAGCTGGGTAAGAGTTCTTTGCCCCTGTATACATATATGCATGCAAACACACCTGCATCTTCGGGTTTCTTACCTCAATTTCTTCTAGCTGGTCGGTGTCATTCCCAATTCCTGTCAGTCTAGAGTGCTGTGCTGGCTTTGTGCAGGGAGTGGTTACAGCCCCATGGCCTCTGGAGAGTGGAAACTGAAACTGGAATCTCTAGAACCAAACCTACAGATGAAAAACTTGTACTTGGGGCAGAACAGTCTTTAGTGGAGGAAGAAGTGTTTTCATTCCTATTTGTGGCATGCCTCATGACAGAGTCTTGATACTTCATTCACACTGGCTTTGTCCTTATATGGAATTTTGCTGGAATTTCAGGAGAATGTGGCTTTTTGTCACTGATTCTTTCTTGTCCACAGATTCTGTCTGTGGAAGGAAGGCTCGTGAGAGCCAAATGTGAGATGCAGACTTTTAACTGTCATGGCTTCCTGCAGTTTACTAAAGATTTATCTTTGCCTTTCCTGCTTTGTCACTTTCTCTCCCTCTCATTCATCTTGAAAGGGGCCACAGTATTCTCCTGTGTGTGTGCTAGGACCATCTGGGATCTCAGCAGAAATGTGACTGCCATGGTGAAAGTTTGCTTTCTGTGTAGATTTGCGATGGAATAACATTGGGCTTCTGGGTGGCCGAGCCTTGCTGAACTGCTTGCATAGCAACAGGACCCTGAAGAGGCTGGAGCTGGCAGGGAACAATGTTCCTGGTGACATCCTGAAAGCTGTGGGTAAGTGTGATGTGTGTACAGTGATGGATCACTTGACTCCTTTCCCAGTCCAGCACGTGGGGGATATAGGGCACTTGCTGCTCCAGAAGAGAGCTAACCCTCTTTCCCTCCCTTTCTCAATAGCATTTCCACAGTGCCCTATGTCACTCCCTCTTGTCCTTTAGTGAGGGCTAATCAAGTTGGAAGTGTCACTTTCACCAGCAAAAGAAAAAAAAAAATTTGGATTGAGTTATTAGAGATTGATGTGCCGTGTGAATGTGGGAGAACCTGAGACTTTTGCTCATAGTTTGCCTCTGATGAGCCAAGTTTTGATGTGGCTTACACAGCACATCCTGTGTCATTGTCCTGCCCACAGCAGAGTTAACAGCTTTCCTGAGGCTGGGGTGTTGATTACCCCACACACACTGCTCTCTTTGATCCCATCTCACCTGGTGATGTAAGGTGGGACTCTCTCTACATGGGCCAGACTGAGAGGGGGCAACTGTCCTGGTGCTTCTGATGCTCAATGGTCATCCTGAGTGCTGCTCTTCCAGCAGTGCTTGCTATTCTGTTGCTTTAGAAACTTGAGCGTGTTCTCCTGCTCTCTCTGTATCAGAACACGCCTTGGATCACAACCAAGACCGTGAGGCTATCCTGAGTGAGGCCCAGAACCAAGTGAGCATCCTCAGCAAGGAGGTTTTGAGTCTGAAGGATGAGAAGAACAAGCAGGTCAGCAGATGTTGGCAGTTCAAATGGGGTAACTGGAATCCTTTGCTTTTCCTTGAGGTCCCCACGGAGCACACAGTGACAGTATTATTGTGCACCTGAAGTTGCACGTGCATTTCTATGGGCAGGCACACAGCATGATTGAGTTCATTGAGTCCATCCTCTGAGCTGGTTTATTCAAGTGACAGTATGAGTATGGACACATCCCTGCTGAACATATTCACTCTGGGTTCTGGAGGAGTTTTAGTTATTTGTGCTTTCATTTCTTCTTCTGCAATTGGTTTGATATTTTCCAAGTGGTGTAAACCTAGAGATCTGTTTTTCCATCTGACACCTCAGGATGCAGAGTCCCTTTAGGTGATGACCTTATTCAAATGTGCTAATAAACCAATCAGACTTCCAGTTTGCTTCCAGTAGAGTGGCTTGACATGTCTTCAGCTGTTGCTGGGAAGAGAAAGATGAGAAATTTAAAGGTTTGTAGCTGATGAAGTTAATTTTCTTACTGAATTTTGTCTTGGTCACAGTTCATGGATTTTGTGGATACTGTAGACAAGCAGAAAGAAGAAAGAGCCAGGAGTGAGAAGTGAGTTAGATTCTAAATGTTTTCTGCTTTTTGATGGCAGAATTGAGCACTCTCCATTTCCTGGCAGAAATTACCCACCTTTTTTTCTTTTCTTCCTTTTTTTTTCCTCTCAAATGCAGAATGTCTGCAGTACGAGTCAGCCAGCTGCAGGAAGCATTGGATGAGCAGTACTCCATTATGAATTCACTGAAAACCAAGTATGGAGGAGGAAAACCTTTGTCTTCCCACTGTTTGTGCTGTATGAGCAGTGCTGAGCAGAGCTTCTAAGAAGGGGGATAATCTTGTAGGGTAGCTGGATTACTATTTTGGTTAGTTCTGCAGTAATATCCAGAAATTACAGTCAGATCAAGCCTTTGAGTTTGCCACACTAGATACTTAGCCTGCTTTTAAGTAAAATTACAGTGCATTGGTGTAAGAACAAGTGAATTACAGAAGGTGGGAAGAAAGAAAAAGGGATTGTGCAGATGGGATGGGGACATGTTCCTTGCATGGTTTACAGCCTGGCAGGAATCTCTGCCTGCTTCCCCCAGCAGCTGACAGTGTTCTCTGGGAACCATTACAGGTATGAAGGAACCTGGCTTGGGAACATTGGGGAAGAGGTGCTCAAAAGAAGTGTTAGATCACACAGAGCCACATGCACATGGCTGTGGTTTCACTTCAAACACTGCTGAGCCTGCCTAGTTTAGTTCTGCCAGGTAAAGGCAGTGTTTTATGCCATGCAGTGATGTGGACATGTCCCTCTTGGACAGAACAAGAAAATTGCTTCTGCTACTCATGTTTAAAATCCTGTCTCTAATCGTAAACAACTTTGCAGTGATATAAAATATCCAGCTTTGTTCTGTGGGAGCAGGCAAATCCTGCAGGGGTCTGGGCAGGGAAATTGGCTCATGGAAGACAGTGCAGGGCAAATGCAATGGGCACCAGAACACTGGGCCCTGAGAAGTCCCAGGTCACTGCAGTGCTGCTGTGTACAGAGGTCAGTGGTGTTCTTTTCCCAGAAGCAAAAAATGCTTCATTTACATAGCCTGATTTCACCTACTGCGAGATGGACATTAGCACCTTGTACCAGGGGGCATAGAGAGCTTGCTGCAGTGTCTGCCTTGGAAAAGACTCCATAAAGTGCTTTTCTTTATAGGCTGCAGATGACTGAAGCTGCCCTGGCTCTGTCTGAGCAGAAGGTGCACACGCTGGGAGAGCTGCTGAATGCCATGAAACAGGAACAAAACTCCGTGGCTGAGTGCCACCTCAGGGAGCTCCAGCAACAAAAGCAGGTGAACTGGCTAAGTTCTAGTTATGTTTGAGAGCAGGGCTATAGGTTATAACTGGTTTGTGTAGATTTGGGGATGCTAGATGCAATAGGCAAACATGATTTTTACCACTAGTGCTTAGCTAAACCCACCATGACAGAAATTCTTGTGTCAATTAGATAGATAGTTGCCAGGTATGAAGAGGAGCCCTGGTGTTTATGGTGTAGGTTGGATTTAGCTGGGTGTGATGTTGGTTGGCACAGGTTGGTAGTGCAAGAGATAGGGGGAGTACAGTTTTTAATTTTGGTTCTATTTGCAGGAAGGTGCTGATCGGGAAGGCAGGCTTTTGCATGACTTGTCTGCTGCCAGGGAGAAAAATCTGCTGCTGAGAAATCAGGTAGGAAACCAAGTCCAAGTCTGAGAAGTGGCACTTGAACATCTATAACATCTGCTCCATAGATATGGTCTCTATTCTGATCCTTGGTCGAGTGTCTCTTCATTGTCCTGTACAGCCAACTTTTTGTGCTAATAGGAAAAGAAAAACCTTTGTGGTGGCAATTTCCTTATGTAGGTGGATGAGTTGGAGAGGAAGTGCAAAGTTCAGCAGGATCAGCTGTTCCTGGTGAAACAAGACTTGACCAACACAACAGCAGAGCTGAAGCTGCGGGCTGTGGAGGCTGAGGGTGAGTGGAGGAGTAGGAACGGCTTGTGGACACCTGCAGTTGGGATCATTGTTGGGATCATTGTTCTGCACAGGCAGCCGAGGAGAAAGGGTTGGCAGAGTATGAAAAAGTATGAGTACAGTGTGTGGCAGGAATGCCAGAGTTGTGATATGCCTGCTTTTAATCTGCAGAACGTCTGGAAATGGAGAAAAGAAGATGTAAACAAAGCCTTGAAGACATGGAATCCCTTCGGGTAAAAGAGGTAAGGATGGGGTTTCTGCAGCATCCTGGTTAGTCTTTCTTTGGTCCGGACATGTATCACCAGGGGAGGTCATTGTTTGCTGTAATGCACTCTTAAAAAAGTTTAAAAGCTAGTGGGCTTGGATTTATTCTGGGAATAATGGGCTTGAAGAATAATAATTCTTCAAGCAAAGCCTGACTGAAGAGATCACAAGACTTTCTACCAGTAAGATCTTCTAGCTTTCAAGAATATGGGCCAGAGTGGTATGTGATGCACAAAAGAGGCTGGGATGCTGCCCTTCGTGTTGGTCTGTGCACAGAGGTAATTACAAATAAGGAATATTTTCCTGCTTCTGAAATAAATACATTTTAATGTTTTAATTGCTTATACACAAGCAGCCCTTTAACAGGGCTCAGCATGCTAGTTCCTTCTCTGTTATGTTTCAAAGGGGCTTGTGTCTGAGTGTGGACAGGCCAACAGACTACAACCAATTCTCTTTGCAGTGTTACTGAGGTTTGAAATCTCTCCAAAATAAAATTATACTAATAGATTTCTCTGAAGATATTGAAATCTTTTAAGAAAAGTCACAGACTGGGAAGATGTTACCAACATTACAGCTAGAAAATGAGTGTGTTGTGTTTTGTATCACTTGACAATGACAGCTTGGACTCCCTCCTTGTGGCCCGGGAGGGATCTCTGTCTAAAAATTCTTAGTTTCTAGAGGGCAAATTCCATCTGTACTACTCTTTGCTAGTGGAGTTCTGTGGGAGGTAAGAATTTTACTTTGCTGGTAGATGGCTCAGAGAGAGGATGCTCCACTATCATGATGAGTAGTCCTGCTGCTTGCTTTGCCTGCAGATGGGATGGGTTTCTGTCACTTGCTCTGCTCTGCAGGTGGATCGAATGGCACAGCAGATGGAGGCCAGTGAGCGCTCCATGCACGACAGGATCCAGAGGCTGGAGGCCATTAGGATATCTCTGGATGAGGTGAGAAGTGCTCTAGGCACGTTTGAGCACTCATATAGCAGTGCACAGAGAAGGCTGCCAGGAAAGCTTTGTGGAGTCTCTGACTGCAGACCTTTGTGAAGATTGTTATGTGCTGTAAGGGGGAACAGAAAACACCAGTATACCAGCTAAAATTATTTTTACTGCTTTGGACTAAGGAAGAAGGTTCCAAGAAGAAACTTGTAAATTCAGATTGGACAAAAATAAGGATTCCATTGAACATGGCTAGAATCTTACTAAGACTTGACTTTACAGGATTCTCATGTTGTCACAAGTAGTGTAGCATGTTTATCCATATCTATTTCCCCAGCTACATCCAGCGGTGCTCTTTCCTAATCCCTTGTTTTGGAAAGGTTTAACCAATACTTGCCCTCATATAACTGAAATTCACACTGAACTTAGATAGCAGTCTTGAACTGAGGAAAGGTTTGTCATCTTTGCTTCTGCTGCCCCTGAGTGAGAAGGAGAGCTGTGTCATTTTCTAGCCTGTGACTGGACACTGCTCTTGTTTTCTGGTCAGTGTGGCAGCAATGCAGCTTCTCTGTCTGGAATGATTTTCCATGTTTCTGTGGCAGGAGCTGAGCCAAGTCAAAGCAGCTGCACTGGCTGAGCGAGGCCGGGCAGAGGAGGAGTTAGTGAAAGTCAGGAGTCAGGCACGCCTGGAGGAGGTAAGGACCTGTCTGTGGGCCTGTCTCTGTGGGAAGGAAGTGCTTTGGCTACCCAGTCTATGTGTTGGTCTTGGGGAGCTGCTAACTCACTCCTCTCTGGATTTCACTGACCCACAAGTGGTGTGATTGCTGAGGAAGGAGCCCTGAAAAGTCTAATTTGAACTGTCTTCAGTAATAACAGAACTGATGTCGATATTGTCATGGCAGATTTTATTTAAGTTGCCAGCATCTGAAGCCAACGGCCAGGTGTTGATCCTTCTTTTTAATGACAGCTTTCATGGGGTGCTCCTGTTTCTCTGAACACTGAGAAATTTCTTCAGGTGGCTACTGCTGCTAGATAAATAAAGTCATTGTAGTATTGAACTCTGTGAAAATGGCAATGAAGTTAATATCCTGTGAAACAGAGCAAGGGATGAGGAAAATACACAAAAAACTATTAGAATATTTACTTATTTGTAGCATCACAAAAGAAAATGCTTCATTGAGTTACAGACATAGAAATCTGACTCGTGGGATCCAGCAGTTGCTTAGTTGCTTGCAGTGGTGCTGCAGAGCCATTTGAGGATGGAGGAAGTGAAGGTGGAGCACTGGCTGTAAACACTGGCATTGGTGATCTGCCAAGGACCTGTCTGTGTTTCTCAGCTGAGTGTTTTGGTCTGTCCGTGCCCTCCCTGGCAAGAGGAAGCAGCTTGGAGTTACTTCTGAGTGCAAGGAGCAGGACTGTGTCCTGTGCTTGTCAGTTCCAGTTGACTCAATAAAGGGTTCACTGTGTTAGGAACAGAGGGGAGAATCTCTTCACAGGAATGAAGTGGGAGTGTTTAATTTAATTTTCCTTCGTGTCTTACAGCAGCAACGGCTGGAACACCTAGAAGAGAAGCTGCGGCTGATGACTGAGTCAAGGGATGAAGCTCAGAACTGCTGCCTTAAGCAAAAGGAAATGGTTGCTGAGGCCCAGGCCAAAGCCAAACAGTTGAGCCTGTGTGCTGATGGACTCAGGAGGAGGCTGAATGAACTTCAGCAGGTAGTTTGGACTGGAGTAGAGATAGTCACCACAGGGCCAGAACAAGTTGCTGAAGTTGTTTGGTTGTTCATGGATTTGTCTTTGTGTGTCAGGACCTGGACAGGAAGGAAGAGGAGAAAGTGACAGAGGTAAATAAGCTGAAAGTGGAATTGCAGGAGCAGATTGGGCACCTGGACGCTGAACGCACAGCCCAGGATGGGCTGAGAGAGAAGATTGCAGCTCTGGAAAGACAGCTGAAAGGTGATGGATCCTTTCATGCTTCTCGCATGGTATCTCTGAGTTAACCTGCACTGGGCCTGGAATGAGCTGTGCTCACAGGTAGTGACAGCAAGTGCTGTCTGAGAGTACACCTGTGAATTGTACTCTCCATCCTGTGTATTTACAGGGATTCCTGTCCTCGTTTTGTAGAGACCAAGGCTCAGATAACCACCCAAAGCTGCATAGCAGGCAAAATTTGGATTTCCTGCACAGTGAAGTGTGCCTGCTCTCTGTGCAAAACCTCTCATGTTAGCTCATGCAGCTCCTCTTGTGTGCTTGCTGACTGTAGCACTTCCATTGCCTTTGGCCTGCTCCTGTTTATTCCAGGGATACCTTGATTTTCTTTACTAATGCTGCTTTTTCACAGCCCTATCCAGTAATCACCGTGAAGCACTGCTGGACAAGGAGGGTGAGATCTCTCTGCTGCTGGAGAAGCTGAGAATGAAGGAGGCTGAGATCTCCAGGATGAGGGAAGAGGAGGCCCAGCGAGCCAGTTTCTTGCAGAATGCCATCATGGCATATGTGCAGGGATCTCCCTTGGGAAGTTCTAGGAAGTGAGAGTGTGGCTTCCTGCTGTCAGGGAAAGGGTGAGCTCAGGTACAACTCCTTTCTAAATGGACAGTTTTATCAGAGTGGGGTGACACAAAGGCTCACAAATAGACAAATGCTCTTGATGTTCAGAAATCTTCCTCCTGACAACACAGAGGAGAGGAGGAAACGACCGTCCAGGCCCATGGGTGTGAGTCCATGATGTCGAGCCCCCTCCCCTGCTGTGCCACAGCCTGTTAGTACAGGGGGTTACCGGCGGGTTTGTATGTTCCCTGGCTAGGTCCTGCTGCAGCATTTGTTTGGGTGCCAAGGCTGTTCACAGAGAATTTTGAGAAAAAGCGACAGGAGTGTTTACAGTTCCCTGTGGGCTGGAGCAATTTGCCTTGCCAATGGGATCCTGAAACTGCTGGAAACACCAGGTATTACCCACTTGTGCTTTCTCACCCAGTGTTTACAGACAGGAGCAGAGTCTGACGGGGCCCTCTCTGGCTTGTTTACCCTCCCTCTGTGGCTCTGGCTGTATTGGTGTGCCGTAGAAACACATTTGGCATAGACAGAAACTGCTGCACCGAGGGGCTTCAGTGCAGTGCTGTCCGTGCCCTTGTGGGACTGCTGGGCTTGGGCAGTGGTTCTACTTCTGCAGCCCTTACCTGAAGATGTTGTGGCAAGTATTGCTACAGGATTTAGTTTCACTATGGCAAATGGCAGAGCTGTTCTCCTGGCTTCTCAGGCTCCTAGAACTGAGTGCTGTGGCCTTAACCTGGAGAGGAGTGATTCTCTCACAGCTTCTGCTGTGACACTGGGGAGTTGTTTCTCAGAGCACAAAGGGGAGAAGGTGGTTCCTCTCCTGACAGCGCATGACCTGGAGAAAGGGAAGGATTACTAGAGCCTGAACTGGAGACAGCAGAAGCTGTTGTCAGGCCAGCAGTATTGAGCCTTGAGGGAGTTCTTCCTGTGAGTCTGGGGTGGGAACATGTCTTAGAGTACATATTTTAAGAGACACCTGGAAAATGAAAGTTTCTGTGGGGACTGGTTGCTTTGTGTTCATTTTTTATACTTGGTTTTGCTCTGCTTAATAAAGTACTTTTGCATTTTGCCATTAGCACTGGACCGTGGCAAACTGGGTGTTTGACTGATGTGGAGGGTGGGTCCTTCTGCTGTGTTACTCTCCTGAAGACCCCGTCAGCCTGTCCTGCATCTAAAAGGCTGCTACAGGTGGATGAGATGGGGATGGTTTTGGTTCTGGACTAAGATAAAAGCAAAGAGGCTGGGAAGCTGTTCCCTGGTCATAATGGAGAGAACCTGTGGCAATAGCCCCTCAGTTTGTGGCTGCTGGGCAGCACTACAGAGCCGCAGGTTAAGGGAATAGCCAGGCCTGTTGTTTGCAGACAGGGCCACTGCTGTGGGCCCCTGTTTTCCTGGCAAGGGAGGTGCGGGAAGCCAAAAGCCATCTTCCCGAGGGATTTTTCCCGCTCCATCTTTGTTCCTCAGCAGCTCTGGGCAGATGACGGTGAACTATGCAGCTGCAACGCAGCCAGGTTTTAGAGCACTATCCTTGAGCCGGTGTGCCCCCGAGCGGTAACCGGCCCCTAGCAGCGCCCGCCGCTTCTGCCGTGGGGCGGGGCCGCCGCTCCTCCGAGCCCGCGGCGGGGCCGCGTCCGGCCCGGGCGAGCGGCGGGGGCGGAGCCGGCGGGACGGTGCTCGGCGCGGCGCGGCTCGGCCCGGTTCGGTTCCGCCCGGCTCCGCTCCGCTCCGCTCGGCGCGGCCCCGCCCCACCCCGCGGGCGGTCACTGCGGCGCAGTCGCGGCGCCGCCATCGCGGGCAGATGCAGGCGATCAAGTGTGTGGTGGTGGGCGACGGGTGAGTGCGGGAGGGGCCGCGCCCCGGCCCCGCAGCCCCGCACCGAACGGGCCCGGCGGCGCCGGGGGAAGGAGGGAGGGCTGGCCCGGGGCTGCGTCCCGGAGAGCTGCTCCGCCGGCGGGAGGCCCCGCGCCGGGCGGCGAGGCTCGGTCCGGCCTGGACCGACCGGGGCCTGGCTCGGGTGGGGCCGGGCCGGGGCGGCGGGAGCGGGGCCGGCGGGCAGAGTCGCCGTGCGGTCCCGGCGGGGGACCGGGGCCTGGCCGCGGCCCCCAGCCCTGCCCTGCTCCCTTCATAGTTCATGAACTTGGGTGCTGCCTGGGTAGCAAACACAGGCTTCTCCTCGGTTTTATGTGTGCCTCGTTGTTTCATTTAGGTGCCGGTACTTTGCTATTTTTCATTGTACCTGCTTGGTTCCTGACAGAGTCCTCCCGAAAATCTTGATGTTCGCACGTCTCGTATGTCCTATGGTTGATTGTTCCGAGGTGAAATGCGTTGCTCCTTCTGATTTCACCATGTGCTCCTTGTCACCCTTTTTGCTTTTTTCTTAAGGCTCTTCCTAAATGCCTTTTTTTGGGGACACATCTGCCCGCAAGATGCAGGCACGCACTAGATTTATGCTGCTTTGTAACTTTCCTAGCTCATCCTGCATATTTTTCCTCACAATTCCAGTTTACTTTTCTGATCACCTCAGCGAGAACAGAGCTGAGGTACTCAGACCCAAATGTGAACTGGTCTTAGGCAGGGACTAGACTTCCCCTTTCTCGTGCATGCCACCCCCTCAAATGCACATTTGTGATGAGGCCTTCCAGGTTCCAGCCTGTGAGGGCTAAAGAAGGGAGATGGGGAAAGCACAGCTTTATTGCAGAGGGGAGAGGAGTGACTGGGAGCTCAGGATGTTGGAAATGGAGTTCAGCTGTTGTGTGTTTTGTCTTAAGACTAAATCAACAGTGCAGACTGAAAAAACCACTTAGATACACAGGTTTTTGTGAATTACAAGTGTCCCTGTTTGGTGGGAAAGAGAAGTCACACTTCAGGAGGAAAGTTGGACCAGTCAGCGTAGTGGTTCATGACAAAACTTCTCTCTTCTCAGACCGAGGGGACCTAATCCAAAGGAAGAGTTGTAATAGTGGTTCGTTCTCGCTGTGCTTTCTGTCATCCTGGTGTGTGCAGGGGACTGTCAGCTCTCTTCCTCTCTTCTGTCATCCTCTCTTACATCAGTCTGGCTGCAGAATTGGGTGGGGGGTACCCATTTCTGCTAGCTATTCAGCTTCACCCAGGCACCTCAAAGCCAGCTTGCCCTGGCACTGGCACTCACAGTCTTTTTCTGGAGAGCTGTCTGCAGTTCACAGCTTTCTCCATGATAAAGAGGGTGCTCACACTGCTGGTACTCCTCTGTTCTTACAGTGAAGCTCTCAGGAAATCTGCAGGGCTGGGTAAAGTCCCTGTGCTCACTCCATTGCTGTCCTGGCACTTGCCAGCTGCCACTGCTGGGCTCACCAATCCCACCAGCCTTCAGCAAAGCCCTGAGCTGGTATTTTTATCCTTCTTCACTAATCTTTTGCAAACTGACAGCAGTCAATTTTAAAGTCCATTTTTGTTTATGGATACTTACTTTTTCTCCTTTGTGTTTATTGATACTGAATTCCTGTATCTGAGGAGCTTGCAGAGTTCTGCATTGTTGCATGCTTTTTAACCTCACTGTTTATCCATTTTGCTAAATTACTACGCATCTGTTGAGCCCAGCACACAACCCAAATTTATTCCCTGTCTTGGTTCATGAAACAACTGTATTTTGACTGATGTCTTGCTGAGGGCTGAATGGGTAGGGAAAAAGAGTGGCAGAGAGCAGGGTTAGGAAGTGCTCAGGCAAGGTGCACCTTTTGAGTTCAGGCCATGTCTGTGACAACTAGGGAATTCCAGCCTGCAACAGGTTTGTTTTCTCCCATGGTAGCTTTTTACCTAGCCGTGTGTTTTCGGTGGGGGAAGGGTGAGTTTTACTGCCTTAGTGCTCCATGCTGTACCCTTCTTTATGCTTGTCACTCTTACCCTCTGCAGAGCTGTTGGGAAGACCTGCTTGCTGATCAGTTACACCACAAATGCCTTTCCTGGAGAATACATTCCCACCGTGTAAGTAATGGCCTTGGGCTTCAGTTGCTTTTTGATCTGTATGCTTGTGTGTGTAAAAGTTTGGCTTGTATGTGAGGAGGTGGCTGTTGCAAATCAGACTGTGAACTTGACAGGTAAGGATGATGCTGTGGCTGTGTGTGTGAGGAAGGCAGATTGTCCCCCCTGGAACTTTGCTGCAGTGTCCTTTCTTCTTTCACTGCCCCTTTGAATTCCTTATAAAGATGCGAAGGTCACCACAAAATTGTCACTGATGGGGACTCCTCATTGGCAGGTTTGATAATTATTCTGCCAATGTGATGGTAGATGGAAAGCCAGTGAATCTGGGCCTCTGGGACACAGCAGGGCAAGAAGACTATGACCGACTGCGGCCTCTTTCCTATCCACAGACGGTGAGTGCTGGGCTTGGACTGACTGGTGACTGCTCCCTCTCAGAGACAGAGAGGCTCCCAAGGACAGGCATGCTTCTTTCCTTTGAGGAAAGTCTGAGCTCCTGCAGCTACACCCATAATTCTGGTTGTTTAAGAAGTATCACAGCTGATTTTCTCCTAAGACATTGTCCTGTTCTATTCTCTTCTTTGTAATGGTCTTTGAAGAGTTATGGGTGCCCCAGGGAGACTCAAGTAAAAGGAATGCTGTAGGGCTGCTGTGCAGCGTGGCCAGTTCCATATTCCCATTCTCTCTCAGCAGGACAGATCCCCGTTGGGCTGCCCTAGGAGTGTTCCTGGGTATAGCAGTTCCTAAGCAGCTGTACTGCTGGTGAAGCCCTTAGTGCTGTTAAGATGTTTGAGGCCTCAGGCTCTTAACATGCAGAGCCCAGCATTGTGAAAGAAGATGTAATCATACACTCATGGTCCATTCCTTCTCTGAATTAGTTTAACACCCTTAATGGGGAAGAATTTCTTAAGGCCACAGCAGCCCTTGCTTGTGGGAGGAGGTTGTCCTTTCTCAGGCTCCCTCTGCAGCCTCCCTTCACTCTAGCTGTTTCTTTCTGAACAGCTGACCTTCTTGTTTCTGCACAGGATGTTTTCTTGATCTGCTTCTCCCTTGTGAGTCCAGCCTCCTTTGAGAATGTCCGAGCTAAGGTAAAGTATTCTCCCCCTGGGTGAAACGGTAGAAGGGAAGAACCAGTGACACTACCTGCCCCACCCAGCACCACACCTACAAGCCCAAAACTTCAAGCAGTAATGTTTTGATGAGGCAAAATCATAGTCTGCAGGTTTTAAGTGGGGCCTTTTTATTAATGACTTCTTTGGCTAAGTTATTGCCTTTCTGAATCTGTGTTTTAAGATAAGGGATGTCTTAGAAGCTAATGTGCAGTTAAGGAAAGCGCTGTGCACAGAGTTGGCTGGCAGTGTCTGTCAGGATTCTGTGTCTTGGTGCCTTCATTATTACCTCTACACCAGTCTCTTTTTGCAGAGCATGTTAGAACTGTAGGCAGCAATATCCTGTTCAGGTGTTGCCACCATGTCAGTAGTGAAACTCTTCATTCCCAATAGTAGAAATGCTTCCTTATGGTTGTGGCCACTCACGTAACTACTTTTCTTATCATGCCTCTCTGTTTCAGTGGTACCCTGAGGTCCGACACCATTGCCCAAATACACCTATTATCCTGGTGGGCACCAAGCTGGACTTGAGGGATGATAAGGACACCATTGAACGGTTACGTGATAAGAAACTGGCCCCCATCACCTATCCCCAGGGCTTGGCCATGGCTCGGGAGATCGGTGAGTCTCATGAGCAGGCAGATGCCAGTGGCACTGAGCTTTGTGAGTGGGTGAGCAAGTGCATGGTGGGAGAATTGGAGTGGCTGAGCTGCAGCTCTCTTTCCCCAGGGTCAGTAAAGTACCTCGAATGCTCTGCGCTGACACAGCGGGGCTTGAAGACGGTGTTTGATGAAGCCATCCGGGCTGTGCTCTGCCCACCGCCTGTGAAGAAGCCTGGCAAAAAGTGTACCATGTTTTGAGGGCTGTGGCCTTGGTGTTGGCTCAGCATGCTGTCATCCTCTGACAGATTGCATATTAAGCTGGGTGTTTCTGAAGGGGGCTGGGATGTGTAGGGCCCTTCATCATGTACGAAGTCAGTGTTTTTTAAATGTCTCTTTGATTTAACGTCAGTGTTGATGTGAAGGGGCAGTGGGGACAGGAGACCAGCTGGGGACTATACAGCCCCCAGGGGAGGTACAGCGGGGAAGGCAAGGTAGCTCCTTCAGGCAACAAGCTGTTTTGGCTCTCCTGAACTCCAAGTGGAAAGGGCTGAGACATCCATCCTGTTCCGGAAACACCTGTTTCAACCTGCAGGTGAAACAGGTGGTTAACATCCTGGTGGGAGTGGGGAGGGAGCTGATTTCAATGGTGCTGAAAGACAAGAAGAGCTGGGAAGGATGGTGGGGTCTCCTTGCCCAGCCTGCTGTGGCTAACAGTTAACAAACTGGTGCTCTAGCAGAATGTTCCTGAGACTGTTAAAAGAAATCATAACCAGCCCTGGAAGGGGTCAAAGTAAATGAGAAGCTGAAAAACGAATCATTAGGTGCTTTATTGGGTACTAGCCAAACTCTGTGAGTGAAACAGCTCTGTGCAATCAATGCATTTGCCTTTTTGTGTGTGCACACCCTAGGACAGCATGGTGCTGCTCCCCCCCATTAGTCTTTAGCAGGGCTTCCCCCCAAGATCCAGTCTCTGCAGAGCAGGGCTGGGATTGTTGCCTCTATTTTTTTTTTTTTTTCTACTAAAGACAACAAAGGAAGCAATGAGGAGTCTGCTAACTTCTTTCCCTTCCCACTGAAAATGCAGACAGACTCTGTGGATTTGGTTGGAACAGGGAGAGCTTCTGAAGGGTTGTGGGGGGGGAACAGGGTTGGAAGAGAGGTCCAATTTCTAATCATCATGTAGAGTGACAAGATAAAACCTTATTTGGTGCAATAAACATTCTCCATGAAGGTGTATGTGAGCTTTATTATATAGCAGCCTTGCAAAGCTGATTTTCTGCCTCACTTCTAATACAGTCTTCAGCCCTGCTGCCCTTTCAGCAAGAAGTGAGTCATTGTTTTCTATCCAGTTTACATCTAGGCAGTATTCATATGAAAATTGAGGCCAGGTGTGAAATTCAGGTGTCATCTTAGGAGACAAGAAAGCCCCCATCAATCATCAGTGAGCTGCCAGTTGTCATAGCACTCTTGTCACTCAGCAGGAAGAGAATGCTGTTCACCACATCATCCACCTCTGCAATCAAACACAGAGAACATCTGATGCCCACCTCAAAGTGTACCAGAAAAACAAGCACTTAAAAAGGTCTGCCTTTGACCTCTGCAGGTAATTAGACCTGGAAAGTGTTTCTGCCTTCAAACTGTGCTTGATGAAGTGTCTGGGACAGTGTGGCTGAGAGCTGGACATCAAAGTGTCCTTGTGATCAAAGGGTGCTTAGGTCACAGCAAACACCCTGTCAGGTTTATGAACAATAGAGTAAGTTCATTTCACTTGTCCCAAGATGAGGAGGCTGTAGAAAAAGCAAGAGGAGGGGTTGATTCTCACCCTGTCCTGATCAAACACTGCAGGAATTCAGCCAAAAGGCATTCAGCAGAGCTGTCACTTTGCCAAAAAATCAGCAACTTCTGGCTGTGATATCAGTGAGAAGGCAGGCTTGGAGAACACATGAGCACAGCCTGGGGACAGACGTACATCACTGACCTGCAAACTTTCCCAGGGGAATCCGATTAATCATGGCAGCAGATTTCTGAGGGTCACTCCAGTTAATTCTCCCCATGTCAGTCATAACAACGGTGGGGTTCACAGTGTTCACCCTAATCTGGGACCAGGAGCAACAAACAATCTAATCCAACTGCTGTGGTTGTGCTCAGGTTCAGCTTTCACACTTTTCTCTCTCAGACTCCTACCTTGTGGGGTCCCAGTTCCATTGCCATTACTTTGCTCAGCATATCCAGAGCACTTTTTGTGGAACCTTTAAGAGAAGAGGAAGAAGAGGAGATATTTAACTGCACAGCACCTGCTCTGGAGGTGCTATGGAACACACGGGTATTTTGGTGCCCAAAACTGGCAGCTTGGTGACTATGGGTCTCCAGCTGGTCGAAGCTGCACACACTTACAATAAACAGCATGATCCCTCAGCGCACGCTTCGATGCCTGGCTGGAGACATTCACAATAGCCCCTGGCAGCCCCTGTGCAATCATCTGCCGAGCAACTATCTGGGAGGGGAAGGAGAGAAAAATAAAAAGGAATGCCAGAATCCTAACAAGAGAAATCATTATTTCACTCTATGGGAATCTTGCTGGGCTATTATGGTAGACCAAAGAACAAAAACATCTGGAGGAACCAAGTCCTCAGTGCCTCCTGCTTACAAGAGAGTCAAAGCAAGAGTGTGAAGGGACTGTACATGTAGTTTGTCAGATTGACTTTGGACTGCAGTCCTTTCAGCCCCCACAATGGACAGATACCCCTGCTATGTACAACAATTTAGTCACTGCTATTCATGGAGGCAGCTGCAGTGACAGTTCTTCCTCACCTGGGAAACATGAAGCACGGCCCCAAAATTCACATCAAGAGACCTACAAATAAATCAAATTTAAGTTAAAGAGCGATTGTAGCTCAGCCCAGGGAGCTAGAAGCAGCAGAGGACAAGTGCTGAAACACCGGTGATACTCTAGGGCATGGACAGAAATGCCAAGTTGTCAGGAGAGCCAGAATGGTCAGGTGGGATCTCTGCAATGAACCGGAACCATCCACTGGCTGCAAGCTTGTCAGTGTGTGAGGAGGAGCATGCATGCATCAGGTGCATTTTGCACAGGACTCTGCTCTTCTGCAGCGTAATGGAATTCCTGTCAAAGTTTAAACAGAGCCCTGGGCTTCAGCCAGGACAGATAACTCTTCGGTCAAGCAAACCCTTCACACAGGTTTACAAAGCAAAGTTGCTGTAAGGTGGGTAGAGGCAGCATTTCTTCTGTTTGCCACATTGTGCTTCCTTTGTCAGGCTTCCACCTGCCAGTTCTGCAGAATGATCTTAGTAGAATCCATACATTTGATGTTCTAGTCACAACCTTTATTATAGAGTCTCAGCAACCATTTTTAACACAGGAACACAGCATGACCCATTTTCTCAGAAGGATGTGGTCAAGATAGCCTGTATCCTAAAGTGTACTCACAACAAAACTATGGACCTTTTCAGAGAATAAAGAAGTCATGTTATTGTAGTTAGCAAATTTAATTTCCCACCATGACCATTTTTTGCTTCCTTACCTGGCTTTGTTGTCTCTACTTCTGAATTGTCTTAGCAACAACTGCCTTTTATTTTAACTGAGCTGGAACTAGACTGGAAGCTCTGAGCTTGATGAACAGCAAAGGCACTCCTCCCATGCCAGGGGGATGACAGGTGCACCCCGCCACTCTGGAGGTGACACTGCAGGTTCTAGCTACTTAGAAATGGAGCCAGTGCTTTGTTTCCTTTTGCTGTGTAAGGGGTGAAAGATGACGATGTAAAGAATGAAAAGACAGTAAAGAAAAAGGACATACGCAGTAACAATCAACTAACAAACACTGGGCATTGCTAAAAGTGTGCAGGCCAGCCTGTCCAGTGTCTGTACACCAGCTGCTGACTTCTTTCTTTTCAGCTGCTTCCCCTCTAGTAACACCCTTTTCTGGAAAGCTCTGCCGCCGTTTTTGACGTTCACAGCTATGTGAGACTTCGGTGGGCATCGGGCCCAGAGCTCCCGGTGGAGCCGCGGTCCCGGGGCCGGGCACTCACCGCTGCAGAGCCGAGCGCGTCACCTCCAGGAACGGCTGCAGCTCGGCCACGGCCGCGTTGTTAACCAGCAGCTCGAACGGCCCCGCCGCGCCCACCGCCGCCTCCACCGCCTCCCAGTCCGCCAGGTCCACGCACAGCGTCTCGATGCCCGGACACTGCGGCGAGGGCGGCGGCGGTGGGCTGGGGGGCCGCGGGGGAGCCGGGCCCGGCACGGGGAAGGGGGGCGGGAGGAGGAGTGCGGTACCTCTCGGGCGAGGCTCTCCAGGTCCGCCGCCGTTCGGCTCAGCGCGGTCACGCGGGCCCCGGCCCTGCCCAGCGCCACGGCCACGGCGCGGCCGATCCCTGCGGGGACACGGCGTCAGACTGGGCCCGGCGCGGCCCCCGGCCCGGCCCCCGCCCGCGGGCACCTTTGCCGGCCCCAGTCACCAGCGCCCGCCGGCCGCCGAAGCTGAGCTGCGGCTCCATGTCTCGGCTGGACTGTGGCCGGGGCGGGGCCGGGAGCGGGGCGGCCCCGCGGGCCGGGCGAGCAAGGAAATCCTTCCCCGCTTCCGCCGAGGGAGCGCAAACCAAGCTGGCTCCAGGCTCATCCAGCAAGACAGACAGACGTGAAATTTCGTGGCTCTCACTCGTGATTGAAGTATCATTTCAGCGAGCACAGGAAAACAGGCTTTTTAGTGTCTGATGAAAAAGACCTGCCAGATCTGCCCCCTCGAAGTTGCTGCTGAAGATGACAATTAAAACCCTCATTATCTCAATTCTTTGATTGTACTCTGTTAAGAAGCAGCTGCAAGGATTCTTCTCATCCATCCCTGTTCTCCACATCCCAGTCATTGTGCTTACTTGCTTTTTGGCCCGTGGCATCACATGAGCCTGACAGGAGGACATAGTTTTCTAGATTAGCAGGTTTATGGTCCATTTTTGACACAGAGCACATGTTAAGAAATATGACAAACACAGCATTTGACATATTTAAATATTTATTTTATAGAATCACTTTATGTGTGAAAAAGTAGTTTGATAAAAAAGCTGCATCCTGATAGATCCACACAGCTTACTGTATTCTCGACACAAGAAACCTTGGAACAAGCCTGAACACACTGAACAGTTTCCTGTTGCCCTGCAGGAGAACATGGTCCTTTTTAAGTTCCATAAACACCCTCCCAGCTTCGAGGGCACTTGCCTCTTTGGCATACCTAGTGTGACCAGTGACCACAGTGTGAAACTTCTACCATTTACTTTTGCTGCCATTGCTATAAAGTGTTGTGGTTTTTTAAACTGCAGTTTGCGACAATTACTGCCCAGTCCTTGCTTGGTCTCTGTCATCTTACAAAAGGGTGCTTCCAGTGGAAGGGGAAGAAGATTTCCAACAGAAGAGTTCAGAAACAGTGTTTGAAGACAAAAATCACCTCAAGAGCTCATGAAGTTTCACAGTTTTTTGCTACAGGACTTTAAAACCAAGAACCTAACAAGCATTTTTAAAAAAATATATGCATACCAGGAATCTCCAGAACTATTAATGACAAATAATTAAACCACAGGATGCCTCAATTCTAGTTAGCAGAAGATCTAATAAGGAGGTAGAACCTACTATGCCACAAATCCTCCTCTGTTTTCTGTGACAGGCACACCTGTAACACTGACAGCCCATTGTGGAGCAGCCAGTGTGCTAGCTGGGCTTTGATCCAGCTTCCTGCAGCTTTCTTATTTCCATACCTCATGTGTACCTTAGTACACATGATAGAAAGGAAAAATACAAGAATGAGCTGCAGGAGTGTAGTAAGTAGCAGTCAGCTTGTTTGTTCCTCAGTAGAACTACCTAAAATCATGCAAAGAGGACAATGTACTGAGGTAAACACTGAAAGGTTGGTTAAAATGCAGGGAACACGGTATATTTGAGGAGGCTGACCCCTGTGCTAAGTGGCATACTTGAATACACTACAGGCTTTTGCCAGGAAGTTAAATAACTAGGTGAACCCCACAGTACAGCTGAGTGCAGCCATTTAGAAACCTGAAACGTCTGCTAGATCCACAACCAAGCCAATAATCACAGCTCCAGATCATACAATGGCATGCTATTATTCTTCCCTTAATTTGGCCTCAAACTCTAGCGCTAAACCAGCAAGTTTTTTTTTATAAGAGTAAACAGTGATTTTGCAAAGGCATATTTTTGGAGGTATTCTTCAGGCCAGGTAGGGTTTGGACATGGCCAAAGTCTGGGCTAACAAAAAAGTAAACATATGGAGCCCCATTCCTTCCACTCTAAAAACTAAGTTTACTTTCTTTAAAAAGCAGCAGCAGATGATACTGCTGGAGCACTGAACTTCTGCTTGTGAGTGTGCCATCTCCTTTTAGTGACTGCATGAACTACTTGTTGAAATATTGAGTAAAAACAAACACTGATCTCGACTTTATGGTAATCTAAAGATTATCTGAAGAAGCTGGAGTAACCATGGTCATACAATAAAAGGTCCTCAAATGATACTATCAAAACTCTCCTCGGTGCATTGCAGCTATCTAGCATTTCTCCCCTCTCACACTGCTTCAGAAACAGGGTGTGTTTTGCCAGGACAAGCTTCTCCAGCTCATGGGACCAACTACCAGCCAAGTGGGAGGAACAATTACCATCTTGTCAGGCAAATATTTTTTCAGTATCAAATATCAAGGGAATAGATCATAATCATCAACCATTGCAATTCAGTTGGCATGCGAGCCAGGTCTGACAATTACCTCCACAGGAGGTACACATGGATGACAGGGAAGAATGTACCTTGTAAGCAACTCATCTAGTCTTGAGTAAGCTTACCCTCACACAGGGTTTTCTCATGACAAAGGCTTTCAGCCTTGTTTACCCTAGTGATTCCAGGATTTCTGTATTCTAGCCAGCTGCAATTTTAATCTGTCAGGCCACAGAAGCTCTTAAATAATTCTGTTCCCAAGAAGGATGAGTGAAAACTTCCCCTCTCTTGTCACCATGGGGACTACAGTCTGCTCTAGCACTCCAGCTTCAATACAGTGGCTTCTAATAACCCCTAAGGGTAGTAAAAACACTCACTCTCAGTACTGCATTTGCCTCAATGGTGCCCAAGCACAGGTTCACATGACATCAGATGAAAGTATAAAGTGACTCATACACACAGGACTGTGGTCATCGTATGAAAGAGCCCCTAGACAAAAGAACAAAGATTCTTCTTGGAATGTCCCAGGCTGCAGCTGAACAAACCACACCTTATTGCTTTTCTAAACAGTCTGTCTACCTCCTTTGTAGATACCACTGGTTGTCTCCCAGAAGAAGAATAAAACCACCAAAAAACTCCCAACTCCTGCCTTACGCGAACTAGCTAAGACATGGGTGTCAGTGGCTGATCAAGAATTATGACATCTTCTTAGCAGGGCACCAAATAGTGTCAGGATAAAGCAGACAATGGACAGATTTAAATCTGTATTAAAAAAAAAAAAAAAAAAAAAGACAGCATTAGATTGGAATTCTCCATACATGGAACACACTAGCATTGAATGTGCAGCAGTCTGATGGAGCAGGGGTGGGTCTACCTGTTTTTGGCACAGTAATGAGCTGACATGAGAAAATAACCCCCTTAGTGGGTCTGATCATCTCACAGATGACAAACATGAACAAGGTAGGGAGATCTTGTTTGGGAAGTGGACACTAACCGGGTTGGATCTTGCTGAAGGCCAAACACTCCTCCCACACTCACGACATTGTGTTTGTTCTCAGGGTCACCGTAACTCAGGGTTACCTGTAAAAACAAGTCAATATTCAAAACTTGTAACACTAGTGCAGAAAACCAGAGTGGAGATAGCAGGCTTATTAATGAGGTACCAAGAGAGTCTCCAAAGATGCTGTCTAATCTGAACATGGATCACATTTGGAGGACAGCAATTAGTTCTGATATAAGGAATGCTGGCACTGAATGGCACCAAGGGCAACATGGGAGAATACACAAAAGGTCTGAAAATTGCACTGCCCTGAAGGACAAGATGAGCTTCAACTGTAAGCTTTGTAAGGATATTAATTCTGCTACTATTTGTACCTTCACTAAATAACATGTTCACCCTTACCAGACATTGCCTGAAGTCTGCAATAGCAATATTTTAGCACAGGGGAAAAAAAATATTTGCATATTAAGTATCATGGAAAGGAGTGTCATGTTTCAAATCTGAAACAAAATTTAGATCTTTGGAAACCCAGCTTCCTCCACACAAGCACTGCATTAAGAATTTTTCAGGTATCAGGTACCAGAAGACTTACATTTTCTTTATAATTGTACATTTCCTGGGTTTTGGGTTAGCTGTCTCATGGAACCAAAGATGACCAGTGAAACAATGGTCAGTTGTTGGACTGTTGTTACAGTCAAATTCACTAACATGAAGAGAGAAAACATCACGGTGGAATTTGGCCCCAAGCACACATTTCTGCTGCCTAATACAATTGCCAGAAAAACATAACCACCCAGCAGGCAGGGGCAAAACCACACTCCTGTTTACTTATGGTGCCAAGCAGTATGATGCAGGCAACACTGCTGGATGGCCTTGTGGCTCCATCTGCTGACAGGGAGGTAAAATGTTTCCCAGCAATTAAAAAGCAACTTGGCTTTTCAGAAGCAACTTTAAGTTTCTTGAGATTCATACAAATTGTTCTTTAAAATGCTCAAACATTTAATTATGTCAAGTACTTATATAGCTGCCTTTCTGAACAGCATGAATTAAGACTGAAACTTTGTTAGGCAAAACCAGGAACACTACTTAGTAAACTTCTACACTTTCTGCTGCTGCTACATGCAAAAAATCAGGGTTTAGGAGGAGATGGGGTACACCCTACCAAGGCTTCATGTAGCAGAATCTGTCCCCAAAGGAGGGGACAGCTCTATGACCTAGGTGCCTAGGGTGAAAGTGTGCTTTTCACCTAAATGAAGGAACTGAACAGGACCCAGCTCTGAGTGAGTCTGCAGATATCCTTCTTTGCTGAAGGGTGCTGAGTCTACACAGTGTATTCTTTCTGATCAGACTGAGGTGTAACTATAAGAACAGGCCATGAGGCATAGCCCTACCTGCTGCAGCACAGACTCGCCTTGCAGCCTCTGCAGGTTTTCCAGGTGGGAATGGAACAATGGGCTGTGCAGCAGCTTTACCTCCAGCAGCCCTTCGATGATGTAGCCAATCGTGCAGTCGTCAGGAAGTCGTACTCTTTCTGCAGTACTAATGAAATTGCCCAGGCTGTGGCAGAGAGCATAGGAGACAAGCCAAAATGTGTTTTAAAACCTGCCAAACATGTACTGATGGAGCTCAGCTAGGAACAATGCTTACCTGGCCCAGGGACTCATCTTCAGAGCAAGACCTCGGCTGATACAGAACCCAGCTCCACCTGTGGCAAACCAGAACTTCACGGTTGTCTTCTGAAGAGCAAAAAGAAAAAACACACAGCAGTTACTGATAATGAGCTTTTAGCATTTGGCTGGGCAGGGAACTCAAGGCTCTGTTTGATATCACATATTACATCTGGATCAGAACAAGGCTACAGATGAATCCCTATTTGTTTAGGCTGCTGAGAGCAGCTAGCTGTTCTCTTAAATGAAACTATCTTGAAACAGATAGCAGGTGAGCCATCAAATTAGCATAAAGGAGGTAGCACACATGAAATGGAAAATAAGTCCCACTTCCATCCAATTACATCTGTCCCCTATTCATTTTAACCAAGGGTCACAGCCAGCTCAGTGTTACTGAGGATGTCAAAGGTGGTCCATATATATATTGGCTCCATGACCAAGGAAAATATTTTGTTGGGCAGTCTTCCCTAACAAGCTGCTTTATAAATGACCTTCTGGCCAGTGGATTGATACATCTTTAAAGAGACCTGCCAGTGCCGGCGACCTGGTTAGGTTTTTTTCCTTAGCACATGTATCTTGTGATTGAGTTATGTTTGCTTCGGGTTCTTGGAAACCTAGTAACAACTTATATTGGGAATCTGGAAACCTAGTAACCACTTGTATTGGAAATCTGGAAACCTAGTAACCACTTATATTGGAAATCTGGAAACCTAGTAGCCACTTATATTGGAAATGCTTTATCTATCCAGCAAGCTTTAGTCACCCATAGGAAGTTGGTTCAAGATGATGACAATGTGTGTGACACTGCCCCCAAAACAAATGAAAAACCCCTTGAACTTCCACCCAAACTCCCAAGTCCTAAAATAAGGAACACTGCTGCCAAAGCCACTAAAGGAAAAGTAAGAGTCAAGGTGGGGAGGCCCTGCTAAGCTCAGTGTGAGGGAGATCACAGCCTATGTGAGTAAAGGAACAGAAACAAACAGCCATCCAGGAGACAACCTCCACTGTGCATCCATGTGCATACAACATCAGACTGAAGGTGCATTTAACCTAGCATCCCACCTCTGAAAATGACCATCACCAGGTTCATTTCTTGCAGATTAAATCACTTGGGTTTGTGGGGGAATCCTATGAATTGCCAAGGTTTTAGAGGCTTAGAAGACTGGGATGTCTCTCAGACAAACTGAAGAAGTTTGCTTACTGATCCATCACTTTGGACATGGTCAGCTGCTTCGATGGGATGGTCCAGACTCGGTCGCCCCACATACACATCCTGGCTGTGTGAGAAGGCAGACAGGAGATGTAGCAGAGTCCGAGGGTTCACGTAGTTGTCATCGTCCACATGGCAAAACCATCTTCAAACAAAATAAAGCAAGAAGTTATAGGGACAAAGAAATGAGTTATAGGTTTACAACTGAGTCATAGTCTTTCAGGTTTGGAGCAGAAAGCATTTCTTATTGTCCCAAATTACAGAATAGGAAAGATGAAAGCATCCACAGATGCTAAGTCTGCAAAGAGGCTGAAATAAATAACCTCCTTGGATTATAATCTTTTCCACCTTTCAGATGATGCTTTTTTATAAACACTGCTTCATGCTGTGTTCCCTTTCCTGCACTCATCCCTACATTTTAGCTAACACTACATTCCTTACTGGAACAGAGATGGTTACTCAAGTTTCCTGTAAGAACAGAACTGGAAGAAACAAAGTCAATCGGAACAATGTGTTTCACTTACTTTTGCCCAGATTCCAGGAATTTATCATATTCCACAGACATCTTGCAGCAGAGAGCTTGCCGGGTGTGGACAGCAGAACAGTTGGTGTTGATCATATGATCCCCTAGAAGAACAAAGATCAGTCCTTTCAGGTCTGAGGAGCACGTGTAGTCAAAAAAAGACTACAAAAGAAGTGCACATTTGGCACTAATATTGCACATTTGAGGTGCACATGCATGGAGAAGAAACTGCAGGACAGGCAGGGCTCACAGGTTACCCATCTGGCCTGTGAGCTGCAGAGGTCATAAAATCCTGACTGCACTAAAACAAGCGAGGTTTTGTGTCATAAGATGTGTGTGAAAGAAATACCTACTATGACTTTGGATCACAAAAGCTTACTAACAAGAAAAAAAGGGGTGCAAAAGCGAACCCAGTATTTTGGAAGTTCCAGGCATCTTGTCCAGGTGGCAAGTAGAGAAATTTTCTCTAATTTCTCCATCTTACCTTCCCTAATTTCTTGTACAGCACGAAATAAAGACTTCTATAGAGAGTATGAAAGAAACAAAACTCAGTTACAACTGAGTTGTAACACAGCTCACCCGCTTTCAGGCGCAGCTCCCGATCCTCCCAGTCCGTGAATATAAACGTCTGTGGGAGACAAAAGCAGTGCGTCCACATTTAACAACTTCAGATTCTAATTTTAAATGTGCTCAGTTTCAGTTAGAATTCAGAATGTTTCATCTCTCTTGATAGTTTGTTTCACAGTAGCCACTGGAATGGGGGAGGGAGTAGGGGCACAGAGACCTCCAGCAACTTCAACCCCTGCCTTATTTGTTACATGTTTTCATTACAAACTGTGATTTCAAGAAAGCAGGCTGTATTTTACCCTCCTTGTCTCACGGTACAGACAACTGATTTCCAGACAGAAAGGATTTTGGTCTTTTTTGGTACTACCTCCTCTCTCTGGCTAGGAATCATCCACAGCTGCCAAGCAGGTAAAGAAGAAAGAATGCAAGTCAGGGTGGGAAGTGACAGTCTTGTTCCAGCTGCTGGATAAAATCCCATTAATATACTTGAACCGACCGAAATTCTGAAACAAGGGAACAAATCTTATATTCTACAGAAAAACGTAAGTACTTAGTCCAAAATATCAGCTTAGATGCATCATCACCAGGAATCTTTCACTGTCATGAAAGCACTTTCTAAGACATACAAAAATCAGCAAACTGTGTCTGGTTGGACTACCGATGCCATACTGCAGGTAACTGGCCTAATCAGCAACGAGCTCTTTTGGAAGCGTGTTCACACCAACCGTTTATACAAAACGACTTTTCAAGCCTTACGAAGAAAGCCTCTTTTAACACAAGAAAGGAAAACTCCGTGAGAGTGCCGTAGCTGTCCTGGACAGCGCGGGGCCGAGGCTCGGGCTGCCCCCGGCAGTCTCTCACCTGTCCCCTCGCCTGGGAGATCCAGGTTTGGAGGAGCAAGTCCAGCCGGCTCTTGTGGTATTTCCTCGTGGTCTTCACGGCAATGAAGATGTCCTTCAGCTCCAGGCTCTCCCTGGCCGCGCTGCCGGCGCTGCCGAGGCGGCCCCTCCGCGCGAGCTGCGAGCCGCCCGCGAGGCCTCCGCCGCCCGGCGCTCGGGCCGAG